>NW_009190765.1:23600-43604 GCF_000690835.1 Fulmarus glacialis
ACCCCTAAATTAAACATCAATTAGCTAGTTAAATGTTCAAATAAATGCAGCTTGCTGCTTCGTTAAAAGAAAAAGTCAAAATTCGCATCAAATCTGACATATGCAAATTAATGAAGAGTGTGTTACGATAGGAAAGAAACGGTGGAAGAAGAATAATGAGAGGATAGGTTTTACGTTGCAGTAGGTACTTCCTCTGCTATACAAATCAAGTGCTGAAAAGATACTAAATATAGATGTTACAGGGTGATAGTAAACGTTCCGCAGAACATGTTACTATCATAGAAAAGATCTAGTTACTAAGTGATGGAATACTGGTTGTTAACTTCAGGGTAATCGTTAATATTTTTTGTCCAGTCATGCATTTTGGAATTTAAAAAGTATTGCTTTGTAACTGACACGTCTCTTAATTTAGTGGTTGCGCTTGTTGAAATCTGTCATCGCTCATTTTAGCTATAAATTAAGCAAATAGGTTTGGTAACAGCTACTGATTTGTGGTCTAAACAAGCTTTAAAGAACTTTTAACCGTGAAAATCAGAGATTAGTTAAAATGAAAAAAATAAGGTCAATTTTTGTTGTACACAAACTCACAATAATGCTTTACCTTCCAGAGGAGTTGGTTTTCACCTGTGGATTCTGTGCTCATGGTCTACGTTTACAAGAGTATAGCATTTAAAAACCACTTCTTCCTCTGCATTTCAAGTGTCTCTAAAGAAATCTACTCTTTTTGCTCTTAGTGTCAAACGTGCACCACTGTTGTCTGAAATTCCTCTGCTTGGAGCATGATTTGATATATAGATGTCACTACTGGAAAAATACATTTTTTATGGTAGTGGACAAGCTGGTTTCATTGCTTCGTATTTTGTAATGGCAAAGAAGAGAAGAACTTGTTGCTCTCAACTTACAAGGGTGACTGCTTGCTAACCAGCTTGTCCTCAGCAGGTCAGCAGTTTGAATTTACAATTTCTGAAGAGTCAGTATGGAGCAAGAGTGCATTTACGTGCGTTATGTACAGCGTTTTGAAGCACTTCAATCTGTAAATTATGTTGACTCTTTTTTCATATAGTATAGTTAGTCAGGCTGAGGACGGTGTATATACACCTACGGACGTACTTCTAGATTCAACAAACCCATAGTAAGTACAGAAAATGAAACTGGTTACATGTTAAATGTGTTAGAGCCGATAGAAATGTACGTGCTTCGTGTAATAATTGATACTGTAGCTGTGGTACTGCTTTTGACTGTAACTATTAAACTGTTGAACGAAGCCCTAAGAGACAGGAATATTTTCAGAGAGCAATTCAATGGCTTTCTTGAAGGCCAGGCAGGAAGGGTATCAGCAGGGTTATCTGCACATATATTCATACACAGACTGCAAAATGGATGTTTCTGTGTCCACTTAAACAGTTATTATCGGTAACTGTTTAACGTGATCGTTTTGTTTAATGACATGTTTCATACCAAGCTTCTTGGGAGATTTCTGGTCTTGTTTTGGTAGATGTGTAACTTCACTTTTTTTAGAAGTCGAAGAGAATAGCTTCCCGTTGGTTATCGGGAGCGATTATATAGAAGAAACCTCAATGGTCTTTTGTCCAAAGTCTTTGACGAGGTGCTTGCTGGAATCATGGTTCTTGCAGGTGACGTGGAAGCGCAGGTCCCAGGCAGGCATGTCAGGATGTCCCTGCTGGTTCAGGAGCTGGCATTGCTTGTGCCCACTCCAGAATATCCGCACACAAGGATTCGACAGCATCCAGCCGCTCGATTTGCACCAGTTTGGTTAGCAGTTCTGGGATGCTGTAACCTGCTGTGCTGATGCGATCAAATAGCTGCATGCCATCTGTCATACCACCTATCTCATCTCTCTTCAGTCCAAAGCTCTCGGCAAGGTGGCGCCACGTTTTCACTATGGCTTTTTCTGTGTTGTAGGTCGAGCTGAGCATTCGGCTGGTCTTCTCCAGGCAATCAAATGGCAGCTCCGTAGGGCTCAGACCTGCAAAAAGCGAGGTGTTTATTGCCGGATGGCTCTGTGCACGAGTCTTGACTATTCAAGACATTTATTAAAGTGCTACAGTATAAACTGTTAGCAATAAGTACAGCTAAAATCTTTAAGTGCTAGTCCATGTCTAGCTCCAGAGTGATTACTGTATATTACCAAATTAATTCTTCCTAGTGACAGTAGGGTACAATAATTAGGGTAAAAAGTTGTCTGGGAAAGAAGTATTAGATGGGTTGTATGAATTCCCGTGGTACTGCTCCTTCCTTCAACAATTTACTAGCTGTTAGAAAAAGTATATTGCAAGCATATCCCTAGTAAGCAGCTCCATTAATACACCTCTGCGTGTCAGGCACGGTGTTTGAGCTCGAGAGACAGCTCTGACCCTTCCCTGAGTCTGTCACCAGCAGCTGCTGTAACATCTCTGTAATTGAAAGTTGCCCTTGTAGGAATGTGAGGAGTGAGGTGAAGCAATGACGCCAGATGCTTGCAAGCGTAAAAGTCCCTGCAAGTGCTCGACTGTCATTACTATTACTGAATCTCTAGAGAGGATTTAACAAAGCTATTTTTTCCTGGACGTTTTTCCTACGTACTCATGGTCACAGAATAGAGGAGAGAATCAGCTACAGCGTTTTTCCAAAACCAGTCTTTTGCTTCTGTAGTTTTCCTGCTTCATACTCAACAGCAGTAATTTGGTGGGAGATAGAGCTCCCTGAACCACAGAAAACTCAAAAGCACACACACACACATGCACACAAAATGTGTGAGTGTGGGGAGCAAATTCTGTTCTGCAGGGAAATTAATTCATGTCTTTTCCGCCAAAACAGTCCAGGTAGTCAAGTGGTAAAGAGGGTTGAAACACTTAAACGCTGACTTACTCGGAAACACCACTTTTTGTCGTGAGAAGTGGGACAGCATTTAGAGAAGCAGAGTACGTCGAGACTTGTGTCTGAAACGCAATCCCGACCCTCCCTAAATCACACTTTCATACGAGGAGCTAATTTCTATCTGTTATCCAAGAGACTAAACCAATAAATCAAACAGGTTTCCTCTAGATGGGGGATGCCAGAGTGCTTCTCCGCACCTTGGCCTGCGTGCGTGTCCCGACACGAGCCAGCGCTACCCTCCCTGCGCTCCATAGGAAGGAAGGCAGGCTGTGCGCACGCCTGGAGAGAAGCCGAGGCGCGCTCCAGCCCAAGCCCAGCCCGGACAGCTCCCGGGGTCAGGGCACCACGGTGCTTCCTGGCAAGTGAGAACAAATCTGCCTTCAGAGCGTCTCTTCTGGATTGGGACTTTCTCCTTTCCATAGGAAGGCAGAGGCCTTTCTTGTTCTATAGCAAACGCTTGTGATCTAATTTTGTGCTGTTAGTATAGGTGCAAGTTTTGTACACTCACCTTCCGCAACATCGCATACGTTAGCATACACGTCAAGTATCTTTTTCCTTCGACTTTGTATCTAAATGAGAAGATTTTTATTTCATTAATTTTTCAGTCATGGGAGTAAACAATTAGCAGACAGCAGTGGAAAACCTGTGGGAGATCCTCATTTCATGGCGCTAGGGGTTATCACATAATGTCCTCAAGGGTCCCTTTTGAAGACTCAAAGAAAAGGACACAACAATTATTCCGTGAAGCGTAAACCTATTTCTGATTTTACTCTCCACTGCTAGAGGTCTTTCTTTCCATCTTCTAGTCTTTTTTTAGATCAATTACTTTTCTGTTCCAAGTGTTTGTATATTTTATTTCTTTTTCAGACTGAAGCAAACTCTTGACAATGAAGACAAACGCAATACCACGCATGCAGGCAATTAATGCAGGGATGTCCAGGTAAACCAGGACAGGACTGGCCGCAGGGAATTAAATTCAGACTGAAATTGCCTTCTTCCAGTAATCTAAGAGGACTGGAGAGGAGGCGATCTTCCTTTCTGTCATCTGATGCAGAACTACTTAGCGTATTACTAATTGAATGTATTTTCTTCCACGTTATATTGCCTGTTTGAATCTGAAACATTTTACAGATAGATTAAAAAAAAACCAAACAGTGAAGCTTTGGACAGGGAAAATCTGAGGTCCAGGGTGCTCTAGTCATTTTTGACAAGAAAGAAACTCAGACTGAAAACCTGACATTTTCCAAGCTGAAAATGGACATTTTGATACAGTTTCATTTAGCAAAAATATTATCAAGGTTTGGCTTCGGATCCAATGTGCAGTGAAAACAAATGTCAAAATGTCATGAGTTCTCAAGGACTGGAATTGTCATCCCTCTGCCAGCTCTCATTAGGACTGAGCTGTCTGAAAAGCTGTCTTTTTGATAGGACTCTAGCATTATCTCCACAAATTCGCCACTTTCCACTGCAAACCAGGCTAGAAAAAAGCTCAGCTTTCACTATTTTGTTTTGTGGAAAGATTTTTCTCATTTTATTTGGGCTCTAAAAGGGCAAGGCACATCAATGATTTGGATTAATAGACTTGCAGCTGTAGACCACAGAGTGGCTGCTCCACCCGAACGAAGCCTGTCTCGCAGGCGCGGACACTGTGCAAGTGTGTGGCATCGCAGGGCAATGCAGTGCAGACGCTGATTGTCGTTCACATATTCTTGGTATAATTTACATCTGCTTAATCGGTTGTGTTGCTGTTGTAGGCTTGGATTAGCTGTTTCAGAACCTTGTAAACAGGAAATTTTATTTTAATGGGATTTATGAAAACGCCTCCTAAGCAAACTGTTGGATGCTTATTTTCATTCTCCTCTCATTTTTAGGGCAAGGAGGGAGGTTAAATAACTCCATGCCCATGAAGAATTAGGCAGGATGCTCTTTTTACCACAGCCAGAAGATGGGGGATTTGTAAAGCTTATGCTGAAAGCAAACAGGTAAAGTTGAGCCTGAGGATCCTCCATGTGGTAGCTCATTGCATAATGGTTTTTGTTTTAACGAGGAAGGAGCAGACTTGGATAAGAGCAGGCGTTCAACTTCCTTCACCCTCATCCAACAGCTACTTAATACTCTTTCCTGTACTAGAAATGTTACTTAATCTCCATCCTGAAGCAAATTACTTCTTTTCTAACTTTTGGCGACTGGCTTAATTGTGAAATCTTAGCTATGGAGCAGAGGATCTTGATGCAATCTGCACTTTTATTGAAAACTTTGTCTTCAGCCTTGTCAGCAGGCTTCAGTCCATGAGGAGTACATTAGAACAGAAGGTCTGGAAGAAATAGTTCATGCTTCAGATGTGCTTATGAGCTATCTATCTAAATCACTCTGGAGAATATATCTATTATATATGGTCTTTAGAAGGTAATCCACTTCTTATTAAATGTTTTGATTTCAAGCATACCCAACTTGCATTATCCAATTTCAAGCCAGTGCATACAGAAGTATGATAAAGCTGGATATTTAGAGAGACCTCAGAAAACTGAATTTTAAAATGTGAGCATTGGAGTAGTAAGTTATTTTCAGATGGTCATAACTGTCTACACCTAGAAAAACATTTCTCTTGTGTTGAGACGTTGTGTGTCTGGTCTCAGCTGAAAAATGAGTTATTTTAGAAAGTAGCGATCTGAACCACCCCAACAATTTAAAACATGAAAAGATGCATTTTATTCTTAAAATGATGTTTGATATTAATGATGCGATTTTGTCCTAGGTATTGCCATTTGTAAATTATTTTTGAAGTACTAAAAATATAAAAAAAATCCGAGCAGACACTTTCTTTTTAAGGATACTTTCATGTTAATATAAACTAAAAAGTTGTGTGGGTGAGGTGTGGCCTTGACTATGCCTTGAAATACTCCAAGTGAGATAAAACGCCCTGAAAAAAAACAGCAGGAAGAAGTGAAGGCCTTCCACAGCAAAACAAACAGTGGATTTACAGTGTCCTTCAGAGCACAGGAGTGACCGTCAAAGCACCTATATGTTTTTCAAAATTATCCTGAAAAACCAAGCACAACACTGGATATTATTGAAAAGTCTGTGGCATAGAAATACCGATGCTATTGGGTCAAGGCACTCGGGTGCTACGCTGCCGTGTGAAGCCAGCCGTGCTTTTGCATTATTTTACTGTCTTGGATTTTCTGTGGTAAATGTAGCATCAGGGTTAGTTATATCAGCATTAGCTAAATTGGGAGTTTGCTGTTATTTGTTTTTTCTTTCTGGATATTATTGAAAAGTCTGTGGCATAGAAATACCGATGCTATTGGGTCAAGGCACTCGGGTGCTACGCTGCCGTGTGAAGCCAGCCGTGCTTTTGCATTATTTTACTGTCTTGGATTTTCTGTGGTAAATGTAGCATCAGGGTTAGTTATATCAGCATTAGCTAAATTGGGAGTTTGCTGTTATTTGTTTTTTCTTTCTTTAGACTATAAAATATAATACTCAGAAAAGCAGTGTTATTACTCTTGCAGGAAATTTGGTTTTCAGCCCTGAACAACCCAAACTATTCTATGATTCTATGATATATAGATAGATAGATAGACATACATGCAAAGGAGATTCTATAATAAATTTGTCTGGAGAAGCTCTTGTAAATTACTCTGGTCTGCACTATAATGCATTTTTGGGGGTGATAGCTTGTATACTCTTTTCTTAAAAAAAAAAACCAACACAGAAAAATCATCTCAATTTTTAAGTCTCAAAATAGCCTTACCCCAGTTGATTTATTGCTTGTAGAAGATTTATCTCTGGCCAAATGCACTAAAGATAACAAGCATCTCTCTGGAGTCCCTTGTTTGTCAACTGCAGCTTCTTCATCACTATCCATACTACGACTTAAAAGGCGTTCATTCTCAGAAGATGCATCATTTTCACTGTAAAATGAAGGATACAGTTATCTGAGTGAAGTCTCTCATGGGTTGACTCCAATCATCTCCTTTTTGCTATGCTAGCGTAACGGAATAAAAGTGTTTGCCATTTTTTAAAATGCCTTTCCTCCGGAATCCTGTGAATGTAACTGCATTCACCTGCCCAGGGTGTACGTACAATGCCCACCACGTTACACAGTCACGCATGTCTTGCAAGAATCCTTTTATAGGGGGATTTTGCACTGAGGACAGTGTTTAGCCCACCTTAATCGTGTTAGCCAGCCAGGCTTGGCCGCCAGGCAGACACAAGGTGAGGAAACTGTCACACCCAGGTAACGCTACGGACAAGGAGTTTCCTTAAGACCCGGAGCAGCTATTTTTGCTCCTCCTGCCTGAAAGTGAAGGGGAACGTTACTAACGGCACGTATGCGAGAGCAGCACTCAGGTCCCGGAGATGGAGCCCCGAGAGCTGATGAACTGGTCACAGAGGGAGTGGGGAGGACACAGGTTTCTCTTTGGTAACATCTGTCGTCCTCTCTTAGAAACCGGAGGAGGAAAAGCCTACTAAGGCATCTAGTCTTTTCCCTGCTGCAGCAAACTACCAGCATACCCGTTTAACTCCCTGTTCGCGCTGTAAAAGGTTGAAAGCACAGGGGCAGCACAGGGGTCTGAGTGGGCTGTGACCCAGAGCACATAGTGCTCAAGGTAAGGTTTTAAGGTAAGGTGGCCATGGTCACCTTAGCTCTGCCAGAAACTCTAACAGCTGCGACTTTCCCATTGACAGGTTATTCCTTGGTCTGATAGACTTGAAAATCTTGGTGCTAATTCCTTCTATTTCATTCTTCATGTATTCCTCTGTAGCAGGATGAATGGTGACTATGTCCCTCCCCCACTTCTGTCAAACTGGAAGTATATTTATCTTTTACCCACCTTTTAACAGCCTTAGCTGGAGTTGCTGTAAGTTTTTCAAACTCTTCTTTCTCAGAGAATATCACAACATTATCTGTAGATCAACAAGAGAAATTTAAATTGGCAATGAGTTTCCAAACCAGTGTTTTGTCTCAGGAGCTGGTTCTGCTGGCAACCTTACTGCAAACGTAAATCTCTCTGCTACCTTTTTAATTGCTATCAGAGGATTAAGTGACATTCTGGAAGTACAAAAACTATTATACACAATTCTTTAGTAAACTGACGTGGATTTTATACAATTCAAGGGAGAAATTGTAATTAAGAGAAATGCATTAAGGGTATTTAAGCCCAATGCTGTCTTGCACAGAAAAAGCAAAACTAAAGCAACTTGTACCTTGCACTTCTTTCTTCTCTTCTTGTGTGTTAGCCTGAGCTTCGACATTTTTTACTGAGTGGCTCTTGCAACAGGCTAGAATATAAAAATATAACACTAATTATTCTCAGAAGCTATCTAAAAATAGCATTTGCAGCTAAAATTTCATGTGCTGAACAACTACCTTGAGCAGAAGGTTTTGTTTTCACAATGTAAAACATGATGATGAGGACAATGGCAATAGCCATTATGAAGATGGTAGACATTGCAATTATAAGAGCTGTAGCCAGATGTCCTTGTCCTGAAAGATCTGCTGGAATAAGCAAAAGAATATTTTCATAAAGGAACAACTCGGGATCAGAGAACAGTTAACAGTTTGTGGTCTGGTCTACACTTACATTTTGCATACTCGTTTAGTTGATCTGAGTCTTGGTTACTTGTTAAGCATTGAAAAACTTAGTGTTATATCTCAAAGGCAAACTTTTTAACAGTTTTTCAAAATCGTGACATTTATGCTGCAATAACCAATTAACAGTATTCATAAAAATATTTGATGACATGATCCATTAGATACAAAGGTGTAGGAAATTATATTATCTACTAATAATATAGGAAGCTGTATGTAAGCAAGAGTAGCAACTTTCCTAACACTGTATTCTGTGAAACAGCATTGAAGAGAAAAAAAAAAAACAAAAAACAACGGGGATGAGAGCTAAAATGACCGTTGATAACTATGGCTGCCTCAAAAGCTTTGCAGTAAAAAGGAAAACACAATGCACATGTGGAAAGACTGATGTTTTTCTAACCGAGACTTAAAACACAGCATGGCTAGAAGGCGAATTTAAAATAACGTATGTGAAAAGGTATTCAGAAGCAGAATTTGGATGCGAAACACTAGAATTGAAAAGGCACAAAAAGATGCAGAAAATTATAGATATGCTAAAATGCATGAAATCTTTAATTTTTCGGAAAACGTGATCCTCACGATCACGTTTCCAGACAATACCGGGAAGATCAGCATTGTCAGTACCTCATTAACTGCATCTTTCCTGTTGTGTCTTCTCAGGTTCACATATTTTTGAAACCTAATAATCATGCTGGAGAACTGTTTATGTTAGCTCAGTAAGAGACTGGCCATATTTGTGCATTAAATTATTTTCGCCAGTCTAAGCTAAGCTTTGCTGAGGCATAGTGCCATTTCTGTATGGCTACAAATAATGAGCTAAATTTATTGCTTGCATTACTGAGTACAGTTCAAATCCATTTTAAGACTAAAACAGTGGTGCTGATTAATCAAGAAATAAAAAAGCATTCTGAATTATTTTCAATAGCAGTTTTACAAATCTGGAAATAGGGGCAATGAAATTCACAATAGATATTTTCAGTTTGGTTGCACTTTGTTGATGATATTTGCAAAACAAACAGCTGCTAAATTAAACCTGTGAATGCATTCTTACCTTTGTGAGCATGCTGGTAAGGTGAGAAAGTGCTTGTGCCAGAGGTACTTGGGAAAATGGCTGAAACGCCAGAGGTAGCCCCCGCACCTGCAATACAAACAGAAATGCAATAAACTTCCACAGTTACTTTGTCCAGTCAAAGCAATAGCTTGGCCCAAGTAAAGAGAGCCTTTACTTAGTTTGGTTTCATTTCTATCATGTCGAAAATCGTGTTATAGAATACATTTTCGCATAGCATCTAGAGGAAGGGGAAGAAGTCAAAGCTCCTGAACGGTTATTAGAAGAAACCTAAGCATCTTCAGACGCACACACTGGGCCAACTGTTATATAAAGATTCCCGTATGACAGATCTGTCCTGGGTAGCAGAAAGTTTTCCAGGACCCAGTTGATGACTCAAACTGTTTACAGCCCCCGCTCCATTATTTGCAACTGCAGACCCAAGTCCCAGCTGGTAGGCTCATCAAATTCGTGCTTCTCACAAGCATCCTTCACTAGCAGGATCACTGTGAAACTCTGATGGTATGCAAACCCCCACGATGTCACAGGAAAACCTAGGAAAGGTGACAAATAATAGTCTGTTCCTTGGAGCTGTACTATCATAAAAGGGAGTATTAGAATTTCCTGCAATTTATCTGGGCAGTACGTTTCTTACGATTCCCCCTGTCAGCCCAAATCTATCTTCTGAGGAGGGGGGGAATCCACAAAAACCGTGAAATGGAGAACTTAAAGGAACACTTCATACTGGCAGAGGTGCGAGATTGTCCAATAGCGGTTTCCATGTCTAAATTCTACAGTTAAGTTTAAAAGTTAATATTAATCTTTCAGATGGTGTCATACACCAAGTTTTCAAAGCAGTAAGCCAAGTCATAAGTTAACATATTTTGACAATGCCGAACAACACTGAATATTATTGGGAATGAGGCTGTTGATCGGAATGCTTTCATACAGGATGGTGTTGGCATAGCATTCCAAAACAGAATAAAAACATTAGGGTTGGGAGAAAACATTCTCTTCATTCTCAAATAATCTTTAACATCATTGATAAGCAGGTTATGCAAACAACTACTATCAACAGACACTGAAAAACACCTTCTGGCTTGGAGGGAGTACGAAATCCCTCCTGCTTTGTATTAGCTGTCTATGGAAAAAGTCCAGTGATAATTAGATTCAGCAGACCTAAAGGCAAAAGACCGTCCCAGTCATCTGGTAAGGTGCACACAGCACACAGCTCCACAAGCTAGTTTGGCAACTAGAGTAGCTGAGAGCTAACTGTTCCATTCTTTTGACCTAGTAAATATTACGAGAAATTAAACCCACCAGGTAAACTTGACAGGAAATTTAGCGGTCTGGAATAGTCTGAGAAATGTTCCATGATTAAGAACAAAGCAATATACATGTTCTTCAAATTAAGAGAAATGTTTTCTCAAAAGAAAAAAAAGCATTACCTAACATAAAACATGGCTACATGGAGTGAATGAGAAATGTACACTCTTAAAGTGGCCACAGAGTATGAGTTGCAGATGTCTTCAAAAGAAATTTTCTTTAACAATGGTAAAACTCCTTTCAAACCTCATTTGTTGGAAGGAAATGGATTAATTTATTATAATTGTTTTTTTTTTTTTTAAACTGAAGAAGTGTTTTCATAAAGTTTTAAATATACTAATTTGTTAATTCAGATGCTTTTCATATTATGTAAATGACAGGCAGATTATGTAAATCTTGCCTCTGGTCCTTTCTCTGTGCCAGACTTCCTTCTAAGAAGAATTAGTTATGAGCTCCAGAAACTGCAATATACGAGTAGAGCATCTAGATATCAGTAGATGAAGATGTCACCTGCATGTAATGGACGTTAAAGACAGGTAATTTGTTAAATTTTCAGCAGTTCTTCACAAAACTGAAGTGAGTCACCCTTGGTCTCGACCTGTATATTTACTCATCGTGGCTGGACAATGGAGGAAATTTAGTAAATGGCCGATGCTGTAGCCCAATACTTTCCTTCATGTCCACAGCTACCCAGCTTACGCCTGTTCTTGCAGTCCCCCCGGCAAATCCAATTACAGACAATTGCAACCCTGCGCAGTTCTTGCAAGCTGCAACAAGTCAACAATAGCTTTTCTTATGCTGCCGTTCAGTTAACCCAGGCAAGCCGTGCTGCTTTGTCTGCGTGGAGTTTATAACAAGCTTCAGCTCGTCTCCTCCATAAGCAAGTTTTATCCAACTCTCCTCTCTCTCTTTTCCTTCATCGGAAATATGTAGTCATTGAAGTATTTCTGCCTAATCAATCTTTCAGTCGCTTGGTATTGTTAACCTCATGGTTTTCACCTGTCTGCGAAAGGAAGTAGAGCCTTCCAAGGTGGGAAGTCACGCAGCAGCACGTAGTGCAGGAAGGGTAAGGAGGAAAGTCATCCGTTCTTCATTCAGCATCATCATCACGCTTCACCCAGCTCTACCCCACACCAGGATACGGCGTGTTGCCCATGCCGTGCATGCACGCTCTCTCACACACACACACACACACACGAGCCTCTCCCGTGCACAAGAGCGAGCGAATTCAGCTCCAGAGCCTACGTGCAGAATTTTCTTTGAGTTGCATGGGAACGGGGCCACTTTGTTTGTTCTGTAGTGCCTGTCATGGCAAAAGCAAGGCTGGTGCTAGAACGTGATGGCTTTTTACATATGCCTAGGTGGGAGTTAGTCGTTATGCATATTTTAAGCCTATTATCAAATTTAATAATTTGGCATATTCATTATGAGCCAAGATTTTTCTTTAGATGTGGCTTAGAAGAAAGTGCCAATTCGTGCACCTGCACTACAAGAGGAACCAAAAATGCCAGCTTCTGCAGAAGTTCAGTTCATATCGGTTTTGTGTGAGCAAAAAGAAACAGAACTCATTGCTGCTGCTTTTTCCCAGTCCAGCAGTACACCATGACTGCAGTGTCAGTAGTTCCTGTGCACATCCAGTTTTGCATCCCGACCACATTATTAATTCTGGTTCCAATATAGATGACACTTACATAATCTATAAAGACATAGACATAGTTCAGGCAGAGACATCCTAAGGTGCTACAGCGCAACATATGGAAACAACTCCATTGTAAGCACAAAAAAGACTGATGGCTGTAATATAGCTGTGCAAAAGAGTGGTTTATATTCCTAGACACCTGTAAGTAATATTGTAGGAATGTGATAAAGACATTAGGAAAGAAGTTTATCACTGAAGTTTGGTCAGCTTTTGCTTTATAAATGTTTTTATTCAAAAATTGTAATTTAGTTATAACTTTCTTGGAGTCTAACTACAGTTTCATTTAAAAAACATACTTATTGTTTAAAAGAACAATTGAACTTGTATTCACATTTGAATGTTTGGGGGTTTTTAGCTCAAAAGATAGCTTTAACTTAAATTGCCGTGCAGTCAGCCTTTTGTCCTCATAGTGAACAAATGCTGGGCAATAAAATAATTTTTTTTTGTTTCAAAGAACCTTTCTGCTTTATGTAACAGGACTATTACAGTTGTTCATGTGTCTCAAAACAGATTTACAATAAGAAGTGACGAACAAAACTACCAGATTTGTGAGAGGAGGAGGGCACAGGGAGGGGAGGTTTTACCAACATGTCCCCTTGCAAGTGTTTGTGAGTGAATAAAATCTGGTGTAGTAGGAGACCATATGTGCTCCTGACATATGTTGCTGTGGGTGTCAGCTTACTGGTCCATGCAAAGGACTGCTCATAGTTAGCAACAGCTTTTTTTGAAGTTTATTTAATACTTAATGACATATTATAAAAATACCCAAAGTGTGTATACAACAGACTATCAGAGCGATCCTGAAAAAAAGAAGCGTTTTAAAAATGTCGTTGTGTATATCTGTGTCTATTTCTTGCCATCGAGTGCAGCTTGCTTTCTCCTGATGCATCCCCCTTCTCACAGCCATGGTCCATTTATGAATGGCCATGCATACTCATTACTGCCAGCCGAGCTGCAAGTGCCATCATTGAGACAGTTCTACGGGAGCAAAGTAAGATAAAGCACACACGCAAATAAGTAACTAGCAGCCTGGAATATGAGATAAAAAATAAATTAATTATATTGAGTTGAAATTCAATAAAAGTAGAGTTTATGGCTACAAAGTAATCGAAAACTGGATTATAACTAAACCTAGTCATAAATAAAGACCTAGGTATTTAGAAAGCAGAGGTCAGAATTTTCAAATTAATGTAAATCTGTATTCAGGTACTTACACGAAAGGTTTGGGTTCAAACTTAAGGAAACAACACTTCACATGGAAACCCTGTGCACTTGGAAAGTCATGGAAGCTGAAGCAGCAAAGCAAAGCCACTCTCTAAGGCGTCTACATATGACTTCAGCAATCAAACATTAACCAACTATGAAAATATTGCAAATCACTAATAACAGAGCATATCCTAGACATCGGAGGATTGCCTGGCTGCTCTTTATTTTACTGTCTTTTATTTTCAGGGGACATACAGAATACTATAAGGCAAGTCACTCTAATATTTCCTGGAGCCACAGGTAGATACTTCAGTTAGCATAAGTAGTTATTAAACCAGGAAAAGCATGAAGTAAATTAATTCTTGAGATTGAACCTTCTAAAAACGGTGATAGCAAAGTTCCCCCAGACTATTATTTTCGATCTGGTCATTCTCACTGTAAGTAACCACTACTCTTCAGACACATAAAAGGAAATATTTTATGCTGTTGTGCTCTCTGTAATGTCGTTAACTGTTCTGTTTCTCTCTCTCTTTATTTTGCCAGGGCAGGGAAGTGGGGATGATTATAGGCCGCATGGCCTTAGTCTGACAATTTATTTGCATCTGTTGTAGTTTTGTTTAGGATGTGCTGGGAGCTGTAATCATTGCACAGCACTGGAAGGTCATGGACACATGCTTCATGAATTACCTCCAGGAATTCAGTGTTATCACCTCTTTCTCTGTGCAACGTGAAGGGGATAATTGCTGTTTAAACCCTACTACGGTGACTTCAGAAGCGTCAAAAGGAAAAGAACGGACCTGCAAGGAGCCAGTCTCCCACTCCGCCTGCGCCTTGGTGGCCAGGCTGTACAGGTGGTGGAAAGCTGCAGCTCTGCAGGCTTTGCAGCTCGTGAGCCTGGGCAGAGCGACGCTGCAGAAACCCGCAACCTTTCCCGCGGGCGGGTGGTGCTGACTGTGGGACCTGCAGCTCCGGCACAGGTGAAAACATCAAAGTCATCAGAGTTTTCTTTCAGGAGGGCTGCACTGGGACCGGGTGCCCTCCTGAGTGATGATACCTGGGCCCAGCTTTCCCAGCAGCTGAAGACAGCAAACCCCATATTTGCTTCTCAGATCCCTCCCCTTGAAGGTTTATGGCAGAGGCTGGCCAATTTTGTCCTAAGATTAGGTTCCTTTCCTAATATAGACAAACCCTAAGGGGATGAGAATTAGGCCGTACCACCAGTGAACAATAAAGCACTGCCCTCAACATTTCTCCCATTCCACATGTGAAGAGGAATGGGGTGTTCAGAGATCAAACAGCTCAAAAAAAAAAAAAAAAAAGAAAAGTTTGTTAGCTCCAGCTAACAAGCCTATTCATTTGTAAGGGTAATTTGAAACAGAAGGAAAAAAAAGTCCTGATGTTGATCGTATTACAAAAGGACAAAACTGGCAAGGAAAGAAAATTAGTGATATTGCAAAGAATGGAGAGTTAAAATAAAAATCTCTGAAAGAATTATTTTTCACTAATACAAGTGGTTTTGGCATTAGGCATTAAGCATTTCAATTAAGGAGGCTGAGTTCTCAGTCTTCAGTACACGGGTATGGACGTGACCCCCTAATTACAACTCGTCACACGAAGCCGTCAGCCTGTTAGTCAATTGTTCCATCTCGTCTGTTTAGTTCTTTTTGAAGTTCTAATGATACAATAATAAAAATGATCTTTTCTGTTTCTAGATGCCATTCGCTCTCTGATAATTAAAAAATAACTTGACTACATATGTTTTCCTTTGTTGTTTTTCTTTTTTTCTCTTTTTTTTTAAATTTTCCTAAGCCATCATCAGTAGATGTTAGACTTAACAACTTACACAGGCTGATTACTGCATCTGTTTTCACATATACAACCAGCAGAAAAGGTGAGAGAAAATAATACTATTTTGTGCCCATGCACATTTATGAATATATACAGTAGATTAAAAAGAAAACCCTCGATCAATTGCCGAAGTTCTCTAGATCAATAACCTGTGAGTGGAAAAGGATTTGCATATTTGATGTAATTGTGTAAATACAACTTCCAAGTAAATGTTCTTCAAGTTTTTGCAGTGGGGTTTGTCTTCCTCCATCATTTTTGAACTGAAATGGCAAATATCGAAGTTTGAACAGAAGAGCAGAGTTAATATACATAAACTGATAGAGAATTGCAGCTGCTAAAAGACAAAACCTCTTCCAGCAGTACCTGTAGCTCTCTGCCAGAGAAGCTCCATGTAGGTTTAAATCTTCTGTCTTTTGCATATACTTTTACATTGGATAAAAGAAAAAAAAACACAACAAAAACACTCTACGTAGTCAAAGGCCTCAAGTAACTCCAATTCCAACAGTGTCGACAGAAAATCCAGCACCATTAACTGTGGGAAGCCACATCTTAAAGTGGTTTCGTGCTCATTACCTTCATTCTTTGATTTGCATAAGAAACCTGCCTCCCCTACTTTTTGCAGTGCTGCTATTTATCACAGAGGTATCGTATCCCAATTTACTGTCAGCAAGGGTCACTGATGGCTCATGATCTGCTTCATGCACAGCTGAAGGTCTCACACCTTTGATGTTTTGGCATTGTGCTCCTACACAGTAGACTTGAGGGAGCTGCGTGCTGAGAGCCCAGAAGTCTTACATAGGTGTTTCACAGAGCACAAGATATGAAAAATTGCAGTCTTTGCGGTGATGTTTATCCTTTTCCCAGTAAGAAAAAACTTATGCTCACTTATGCACAGCCCCTTCCCCGTACGTGCGCATTGCCCACAAGCTGCCGCTGACCCCTGGTATTCCTCCCAGACTGCAGAACACTCCTGCTCCCAACCAGAGGGAGAGTTTCAACACTGTAACCTGCTGATACGTTTGCCTCAATTAAACCTCTGACCTCTGTGGCATGTCTCCCTCTCCTCCCCCTTTTTTCCATGCTATTTTGTGCTATTTATGTCTCAAGTCCCTTGAGAGGAAAAAAAAATAGAGGTGACACAGGCCCATCAGGGAATTTCTTTCTCACTTCCAGTCCTTTTTACGCTAACATTTCCAGATGGTGGGACACGGGGTGTTCATCTTGTTTCCTCAGCCATTTCAAGGTTTATTGACTGTGCAGGAGATGAAAGTTGCACAGCAGGCTCTTGGAGTTGAAAGCTGTTTGTTTACCCTTTGATCAAACCCAAATACTTTTCTGCCAGATATAATGTATCGCCAGGCAAATTCTCTGAGCAGGTTTCCATGCAGCAGCACACATCCCCTGCTTCGCTCTCCTCCCGGCCCTCTGTAAGACGCAGGCCAGGCACTTCCCCAGCGAGGTATTTTTCCAGCTAAGGAGAGCACCATTGTCCTCCAATCCTGTATCTCAAACCTAATGAAGGCCTGAAACGGGATTTATCTGCCCTCATTCTTCTGTCTAGAAGTGTAAAGCCAGAGCTTGTCACCCCCAGTTTCCTATTTTTAAGTAATTTGCCACCTCTTTTGCCTTGCAACCCGTTGGGCCACCTTTCTCCAGCGGTGTGCCGTATGCGGGACTGTTTGAAGAAAAGGCAGCTCTAGGGGAGAGGCACCCTGGCAAAGTTTAGGCTCCTGAACACTGTTCAACCCTATTTTGAAGTCTCAAGAAAAGAACGGAAAATGCCTGGGACCCTTTGGAGTTCTCTAAGGCCTTTTGGGTCCTCCACAACGACAGCCAGAGGGGTGAGCAAGGAGCGCCGTGACACAGAAGTTGTTCTGCGTAGAGGAACCATTCCTACCAAAGAGCAGATATTATCCTTCATATGACAGAAACTGCATGCTCACACCAAGGGTATGTGCTCAGAGTTTGGAATCTGCAAACCTCAAAAAGTTATGCCGTTGTCCAACACTGACATGACACCTTTTCTTTGCTCTGACTGGTATAATCTGTTGACAGTGAAACATGTGATAAAGAGGATTTATTTATCATTTCCTAATACCAAATTTTACGCTGCCTGCCACAACAACAGTGAGCCTTTCAAGAGATTCCTGCAGCAAGGCTGATTTTCCATCTGGAGTACAAACTATTGCCTACGAATTAGGGAGCTGCCATTCTAAACAGCGTCCAGAGGCTTAGACGTCATAAACCAAATTACCTGAGCTTAGTGATTTGAGGGATCTGGATTTTAAGAAGCTTTCCCACTTTTTGAACACTTGTAATCAAATGGTTGGTTTCATAGACTTGATCAAAATGGTCATGTTTACTCTTTCCAGGACTAATGTTTTCTCCCACCTTAGTACCCAGTCAATTTGTCGGTTTATGCACCTGCCTAAATTCCTCCCAAAGATAAAATACATTTATTCTTCTGTTTGTCAAGTTAAAAATTGCATGTGGTTAATCAGTTACGCAATTCATACTTTCCTCACAGAACTAAGCACACTATATATAGTATCTGCCAGATATCCTACAAAAGACAAAGATTTGTCTTTTGAATTGAGTAATAGCCGTAAGATCTTCTGGTGGTTCCTTGCCAAATCAGTAAGCTACAACATGTTTGATACTACTAAAACCCCATTTCAGCACATGTTTGAGACAGACCATCAGAGTTGAGGAAGTGATTCATTTCTGGCTATCGGCTAGCAGCAGGCATGGTTGTATTCCCATCAAGGGGGCAGCCAGCCTGCACATGCACGTAGGAGACGGTGTGTCCGCATCCTTTCCTCTTACCGTATACCCTCATCTCCCACCGAGACTCCTAACCTCGTGTTTTCACTTACCTCTCCACCTCCTTCCCACACCTTACATTCAGGTCCTCCCTCGCACCCTTACCGCACCTCCTAATACAGACCTTATCTCATCAAAGTCACGCTCACCCTGCCCTCGCCCACTCCCGCTGTCTCAGGCAGAAGCACATGTCTCAGGACCGGGTGGGTTTCTGCAGCCAAGCGGGGTGAGCGGCTTTACAACAGAGCAGCCTCTTTGCATGCAGACAGTTGAGGGAGATGCCTCCACCCGGGTTGCTACCGCTCACCAGGAGCTCTGCAAGGTGGTAATCATCCCCCGGCTCGCCTGAGCTCTTGCACTTTAGGAAAGATGGTAGCTGTTGATGACCTATCCTCCTTTGAAGCGGCTCGCAGAGCACCAATGATACACAGTTCAGCAGCATCTGAACTCAGTAATTACTATTTACGTACACAAATAAATGCTCGGTGACTTTTGTGTCAACCTCTGCTTTCAAATCCAGCAGGCAAAATATTGCAATTTTTTTCATGATAAAGACTTTTAAAAGAACAGAACATGGACAGAATTTTGGTTTTAGATGCATCAGGTTTCTCTGGGGGACTACCCATTTTTGTCTGTTGGTTTTGGGTTGGTTTTTTTTTTTTGAAGCTTTTTCTCCTGATCTGCTCCAGATTCTCTGAGGAGGTGTCAAAGTAATTTGTTCATTCAGAGAGAACCTCATTTTTCCTTTTCTTTTTCTCATTTTCTTTACCCCCTAAAGGAGAAAGCAGTCTTCTGGGAGGTTACCTCCACATTACAGTGCTGGTGTGTGGCTGTCCTTCCTCTCCCTGGCATAAGGATGGGTAAGCCATTGCACACACGTGGCATGCAAACAAACAGGTACTGCTAGGCTCTCATACACATATGCATACATTTTTTTTAATTAGCAAACTACAGCTTCTTTTGGCAATGAAATCTACAGAATTAGCTTTCTTATCAGTGCTGACTACCACATGCCAACATCAATCCTTGTATCACTTTGAAATAAAGGATATGAAAAGGTGTGATGCACTTTTACTAGGATCTACAAAGTGTCCCATGTTTTTTTCATAGCTAACCTGAAACTGAATTAAAAAAATACACAGATTCGTGACTTCCTGTACCTACTGGTTAAGTAACCATAATAAGTCCTGTATGGGACGTCTTAACAGATGAAAACTGGAGCACAACTGAACAACAGCAGGTCCTAAAATCAAAGGTTCTGATCTCTCCCCAAATGTTCAGCATTTGCTCCCTTTGTTGGCAAGGCTAGTTGGAAGCAGAAATTGCTTTACTGCAGAAGGACTTATTGTTTGAACATAATAATCATCACACTGAGCTTCCAGATGATTCTAAGTCAAAACCAGATGAAATGCACAGAAATTGCCGAACACTTACATTCCTTGGTGTTAGGAGGCGCCAACAAGCATGAGTAGCAAACCATCCCATATATGTTTCGAGGTCTGTTTTCCAGCATGTAGTAACTGAAATGAAGGGCAAGATGAGGCAAAACAGTGTAAATTAATATGCTACAACTGAGCATGG
>NW_009190765.1:43614-57955 GCF_000690835.1 Fulmarus glacialis
CTGAGCTGAAATCATTTTAAAAAAACTTTTATAAGCAATTTGATGCAAAGATTATTCTTTTTTTTTAAACCGCCAGAATAGAGACAGTATTTCTCTTCTTCCTTTCCTCCTAAAAGGCAATTAATCAACCATCAAGCCTACATGACAAGAAGTAGTATCATTGCCTAAAACAACATTATTCTCCCTGCTGAGTTCAAGCTGCAGTTTACAGCATGCCCTGAAATAAGATTTTTCAAAATAAGGGAACACTATTTTTTGAAGCAGTAATCTTTCAGGCAAGACCACCAGTTGGATATGGTTGGCTAATTTTCTTCACAAACACCATAAGAATAATCTCCTTAACGTTAGAACCAAAACTGAGCCAAACCAGAATAAAAAATACAGGAAAACACCACCCTTACAGGGAAAGACAGATTGGGTTTTACAGGGCTTTTTTTTACTTCCTTGCTGTATAGTTTATAAGTTAGTCCTTGATAGCGGAATTACAGCGTGAAGGAAAGGTTTTCATGGTTTGAACTTCTGGGCTGCTAATAAAGTTAGTGATGAAATAAGGTAAGTGGTTATGCAAGAATTGGATCCACAGGCAACCTAATGAGTAAATTGTATCAAAATCATACACAGTTGATGTTATGGATATGTCTTTACAAATCACTTGAAAATCACTACCAACTTTATTGAAGAAATAAATAAATTCATAATCCATTCTGTGTAGAAAGGTACTCAGCATAATAAACACTTTATGCAATGGGGAATCTGTTTTCTGCTCTCACGTACATGCCTATGCATGTGCAGTATGTTTTTTTCTGGAAAATGTACGCATTGTTAGGAAATTACTGCTGAAATTGTCCATCAAAATCAGTTGGTCATTAATGAATGACCCAGCCTACAAATAAGGGTCCAGGAAATGGAGTACGCAGAGATGCAATGGGGGGACCGGGGCTGGGGGTACCTCAGAGAGCAGGTAAACTGAACACAGTTCCTCCTTTCTTTCTTATTGGTTTTAAAAGATTTGCCCTCACTCTTCCCTTTGAACGTCTCTTGTGCCCCATCTGCCTCTCCACCCTTCTCTCAGGAGCAAAACTTCATCCTTCCTCTCTTATGGGGGCCTGCGTAACTTTAGCTTGTGAAGCAGTTAATAAATAAGCAGGAAATGACTGCCAAACCACAAAAAACAGCATGGCAGGCCAAAGATGCATATAAATTTATAAAGAAAAATACAGGACAGTTAGGATCCACAGTCTAATAGCCACAGTGGTTTAGGAAAGACAAACAGCCCTTCCGACAGTTAATTAAATCAAGCTGGTGGAATATTTCTTGGGTTTTGCCACAATGCAGAATGGTGGAGGACGCGTAAAGAAAACTGAAGAGGATGCTCATGGCAAGCAACTGTTCACCCACGTGAGTAGGAAGCTCTGCAGCTGCAAACATTAATGATTCACCCCTATAAAGTACAAGCAACAGATTTATGTTTCTGGCTACTTTGCAATGCACCAAATATTAAAGGCGATGTTGGAAAGATCTGATTACTTTATGTCACTAACTATGGAGAAGAAGTGGCCCAGTAATGAAATAATGAATTTCCACTATGAGGCTCATTATTTCTCCTTCCTTAGCATCTGCCAGGCTCAGATTTTAAAGTGTTACAGGCAAAATCCAAGAGTAAAGGCTAGACTGAAAAACTGACTTAAGTGTTTTCCTGCTTAACACCATGGTGGTTTATCTCGGGCTAACCTTGGTGGTGTCATGTCACACTCAGGGAATTGGCCCCAGGTTTAAGTCTACCCTCCTGCAGGGACCAGGGCATCTGGGACCAGGGGGGGCAGGGGGATGTTCTCAGCAGGGGACAGTCTGCAGAGAGACAACAGGGAGGTGATGAGCACATAAGGTGGAAGCAACTGCTACCTTATCCAGAACTGCAGGGAGGGACTTTATTTCATTGGAAATTCACTGGCTAAACCTTTTCTCTCAGAAAACAGAAGAAAGAGCTCATTCCTTCTCTTAAAACACCTCAGAGAAGAGAATTGAACCTGGATTTGCTGTAAGCATGGACAAACACGAGAAAAGGGGAAGCGTCGCTAGCGGAGGCATCTCTGACTACATTTTAAAAGGAAATGATCCCTTTGCAATTCCATCTTGTGAGGAGACCAGGGACTTGCTCCAAGCTGAAAATAGGTGCTGGGACAGCATGAGGGATATGTATCATATTGGTCTGTTCTTGGTCCGTTCTTACTCCTCTGTGGGTTTCCACTTATGGCCGCTACTGATGACAGATGACCAGGCTAGAGAGACCCTTGCTGTGACCCGCTGTGGCTGCTCCTAGTTGGTTGTGATCTCAGTCACACTCCAGGAACACCTAATAGATCATCCCATTGGGGAAATAGTCTGAGTTGCACCTAATTTCCACATTGTTGACCTGTCCTATTTACCATGATGGAAGAGCTTCCGGGCAGGAGCAGAGGATGAAGCCTGCAGTGTCCCAGGAGGTTAGGTCTGAGTACCTCCAGAGTTCACTGGCAGCTGAACTTTGGTTTTGTGGATCACAGCTTCAGAGCTAAGCCTTTAAATTCCCCCCAGTCACAGTCTTGCAACCTTTTTGTGAGCTTGACAAATAGTGCTGTTCCTATCTTACATGGAAGGGAACCTGAACACAGAGAAGCAGTGGATGACCCATGCTCTTGTACCAAAGGTCTCCTGCTTCCCTAAAACTAATTGTCAGTAATAGTGAAAAAAATAGAAGGAAAAATATATAATTATTCAGCACCTATTTTAAGGCAAATGATAGAGAAAGGCATTTGTAGCCACTGGGAAAAGGCTGCCAGTTCAGTGGTGTTTTGGTTAAAAACTTCTGGTCAGAATGTGTCACATGTTCATCTTATCCTTAGGCTGCTTTACTGAGCCGGTGAAAAATAGCGAAGGGATGAGATGTCCCTAAATATAGATTGCCTCATGCGGGCTGTTACCTTGGGAAGGTCTGCAGCGCTAACGGAAGCACAGTCCTCTGAAAATGGAAGCCTTAATTCTTCCCTCCCATTGACTCAGGGGCTCCTTGAGGATTACCGCCTGGGCAAGGGAGCGCTCTGCCAGCTGTCACTCACCCAGGCGCCTAGCTGTCCCTGTGCCACCGGGGGAAATGAGGAAGGGTGGCCGGTCGGTCGGCGCTGCTCGCCAGCTCTCTGCTCTGATGCAGGGGCTCTGCATTTCCCCCACCATCGCACAGGAGCAATGTCTGGGGCCTCTAAGTCGCACGAGGAGCCAAGGCAGCTTCAGAGCTTCTTTTAGCCCACATTTAATTTATCTTGAGAATTTAATTTCTTCAGGCTCAGAGTAAGAGGATGTTTCTCCTTAACTGCTGGCCTTGCCAAACTATCCCAGGACCTGAGAGTCACACCCAGACCAGTCACAGCCAGACTCCGGCAGGCCAGTTTCTGCTACAGGTTACACCTGTGCAAACACGATGTTTTGAGATTACTCCCCAAGCACCAGCTGTGCAAGCTGATTATTTTCAGCTAGCACCCTGCTCCCACCTGGGTGACCTCATTAGTCCTGACAAAATTGCAAAACAGCAACTGTGGCCACTATTTAACTTTCTTGCTCTTTATGATGGATGAGGGGAAGTCAAGAGGGAGCTCTTTGCAAATCACATCATCAGTCTGCTCTGCTGGCAGCTAAGCAAGTCCTTCTTTTTATTTGTAAACTGTGAAAAATTCACACAGACTCACTGATAGAATAAACCTGGAAGCTTGCAGGGCCTCTTTATCAGGGTTTCCTGTGCTGTAAGTAGTGTGGGTTATACAGCACCTGCAAACTGCACAAAAGCCAAATGTCAGTAGGAATTACGCTTCTAAACCAAAGAGGCACACTGGCAGAAACTGAAAAGGTATATAAGGTGAGGTTGTGTTTTAGAGTATTTACTCACCCTACAAAAAAAAAAAGTTGAGAAAGCAAATGTATGCTTGGGTTTCAGACTCTAAAAGGTAATATGGTCAAGAACATATTGCTAACATATTCAAAGTAGCAATTGCTTTCTCACCATTACTATCAGAATTATACTGAGCAAAAGAGACCATTAAAAAGATGGACTTAATAAACAGCATCTATTTTAAGCCCCTTCAGCCAGACCTGGAACTTGTCTTGACTCTGAACAACAGCACACAAACCACATTAGCAGCTCCTTAGACCCCTTTCTGTTGGCTAGAAAGGACCCTGAGAGACTAAAATGCCTTGGTAAATCTCACCTAACAGCTATGTTAGCTAATGCTGTCAACTACTGACAAATTTGCCAGCTGGTCACATCTGGAGAGGAGATGTTTTCTATTCCTAAATAGTTACCGTAGTGCCAGCATGGACCCTAGAGTGTATCCAAGGCATCTTCATGGAGCTGGTTTGTAGGATGCAGGACTTACAAGATGGCCCTCTGAAGCCGCAGCTGGAGGCCAAGCTGGATTTCTCAGAGCACCTAAAATGGCACTGTGCACCTGTGCTTGGGTACCTGAGCTGTTCCCTCTCCACTTCTAGTAAGAGAAGTTTCAGTTTTTCTAGTTGTTCCCAACAGTTGTTTCTTTAGTGAGATTTCAGTGAGATTAATGACATCTTCTGATACGCTAAATTCACCGATGCTTTTGAAACATTTAAATGTATTGTTTTAGCAGAGACTGAAAAGCATAATTCACCTACAGTCAGCTAGGATATGAAGAGAGACTGTCAGAGATTTTGACATTAAAAAATTATTTTGCAGTGCCTTGGGTAGAGCAAAGGTCTGCGGTTAAGTCCTTACCCTGGGAGACAAGGACCACACTCTGCATCATTCTCCTGATCACCAGGTGTCATGACCGTGGCTCGAAAAAAACCCTCACAGTCTTTGTGCCGCCTGCATATCTGGTAACCTCCTCTGGAAAACTTCTCTGAAGGGCAGGGGATGCAGCCGTAGTCCTCATCTTTGGTGCCGTATCCACATGTCTGCAACAACACAAAGTCACTGAAAAGCAGGCTTGCGCTGCACACCGGCTTCTAGCAAAAGGGAACGTTCACAGCCTGGCCCGTTGGCTTTGTGGCACAATGTCATACCAAGAGAAAAACGTTTCTTGTTTGGTCCCTTAGTGTCTGTCCTAAAAAGGCCTTGGAGGGATATAAGGATGCAGCACGCTGTGTCCTGGAGAGGGAAAAGGGGAACCAGTGCATCATACTCCTTGAAAGTGGCTCCCCATAGCTATTTATATCATATTCCAGCCAAGTCATGGAAGTGAATTTCAGCTGCTGCTGAGATAGAAAGTGAACCGAAAATTGAATAGCAGAGAAAAAGATTACAGGGGAAACACGGCTGCAGCAGGGATATCAGCGATCTTGCTTTCATGCTTGGAGAGGCCAGAGGGAACATCACAAAAGGCAATGTTTGGATGAGATTTCGTAACCCTTGAACTCACATGTCCCAGCTGAACATTACGTTTAGATTAAATAAAACTAAAACCAACTGGTTATTACTCAAACATACTTGTTCAGGACTACCAACTGTGTGAAATTCTTGCAATAGGATGTTTATCCCACTAAAAGCAAACAGGATTTCAGTAATTTATTTTTTAATAAGCAACAATTATCTGCTGTAAATCAAATGGTTACTTAGGAACCGTAATTTAAAATGTTGCAGAAGCATCCAAGTTCCTCTAGTGCCAAAATATCTTAGCGGGAGAGCAAAATTAAATTCTCGGTGTGGGGGGCCAGCAAACACACCAGACTAACTGATTTATCACACCATGCCGGAACGGCAGCGTCAGATTTTAAATAACTATTGAGATGAGAATGGACTGGCAGAGACCGTGTGTGAAACTTTTACCTTACAACTTTTACAATATCACTTTTAACAGGCTGCTGCTGGGATGTGATTTACCGGCGTGCACGCACGGTGCCTCACTCCCACGACACACCTGCAGGCGTGAGCGCTCCTGCTTAAGCATCTCTGCCCTTTCCCATTTTCTCTCCTGTCCATGGATTACCAGCATGTAACAAAGCATTTGTTTTTTGCATTTGGTGCTCGATACATGTCCCCCTACCAGCAGAAGAAGCTGAAATTACCATGTAAGGCTCTTCGCCCGGCTCGCACTTGGGGCAGTCGTGGCACATGCCCGTGGTCTGGTTGTAGTATTCGTTCTCGCCGCAGTTGGAGTATTCGGCACTGGCGGAGTACACCAGGGAGACCTGTCACCAGAGAGCATCCCAGAGCACCGTCACTTCCACTGCCTTCATCCCCCACGCCTCACCCTCTCCCCTTGCCCAGCTGCTGTGGCTCAGAAGGCATCGGGGCCAGCATTGCAGCATGAAACACCCCTAAATCTCAGAAACAGAAGCGGTACCACTACGTGGGATGGAGGCAGATACAGTTTTTGGCAACCTGGTCCTTCTCAGAGTTTCTCAGAGCACTGACGTTCGTGCTTGTTGGCACAGCTACTCCTCCAAATACTGAAGACCGTGATTCCTGACCTATTAATTGTCATGCTCTCCTGCACAGCAAATGCCTGAGTTTGCACTCTCACCCCTCCCAGCTCTAACGAGCCTTCATAAATGTGACTGCAAGGGACAATTATAACAACCTGAGATAATGTGCTGCCTCGGGCCTCAACCATGTGCTTCATGTGACACCTAGGTTAATCAGCTCTACCAGAACCTTCTGTCTCTGCTCCATCCGGGGTCCTTCTCCTTCCCCCTCCTCCCTAGCAGCCTCAGTTTAAGCAGCACATGCCCAGGTATTTTATTGAATGGAAACTGATCACTGCATCGGGGTTCAGTCCCTAAGTCATCTGTAGCTGTGCCATGACAATTCACAGATGTTTGCAAAGACCCAAGCAGAATGCAGTTATCTTTGCAGGCTGGAGAGACCTGTACGCACATAAATACCTACCACCAGAAAAGGGAACACGTGAGTCCATTTACGTTCACCCAGGTGAGCCATGCTCTCTTGATATTTTACCTGAAAAGATAGAATTGGTAATTGTTTATGAACATGAGTAAATATTTGTGTGTGTTGCCAAAATAAGAACAGAAGGGCTCATAAGCGGAACAAAAGTTACATGGGAGTGATGCCCCGAGGTCTAAACAAAGAGAGGGGGAGATGTGCACGTGCACTCACACACACGCACACGCTACACACCCTCATCGCACATCTCTTTCCTCTCTTTGAGAAGACCGATGGCATGAGGGAGCCCCGTCTTGCAACCTTTATAAAAATCTGTCAAAGATGAGGAACCTGTTCTGAGCCTCGGCACTTCTTGGCTTGCTGAGAAATCCTCCCACGGAGGAACCGAGGGCTACGTCTCGACCGCTGAATGAAAGAGGGACGGGGATCAGTAGCCTGGCTTGTGTCCACACCGTTTAGTGCTTGACCCCGCTAGATCAGATTAGTCTAGGAAAGATCTAGATGGAGCAGCCAAAAAGCAGAGCCAGGGAGCAAACCGACGGCAAGCAGCGTGGGCAGCCGGCACCCCACGGCTGCACCTTCCTCGCCGGCTTTTGCGGATCCACTGAGAAAGCCCAGAGCTGCCTTCTATAGGAAGCGTCAGCTGATTTTTGTTCTCAAAAAGCAAACTGCAGATTTAAGAGGTTAAACTCAAAGAAGGCAAACTTTGAAGTGCTATTACAATGGCTGAGGAAAAGAAAGGCTGCAATCTCTGTTATAAACACACGTGCTAATTTATTTCATTTCTTCAAATGAATAATTTTGAGTAAGAGCTAATGTTACATATTCATGTACTGTATTTCTTTCTAAGGGGAAAAAAGAGACAGGAAAAGGAGGCACAAATTGTTTCGTTAGCATGATACAACATATTTAATGGTAGTGTTACAGCACATAATATGCCCTAAGGATTTTACAGCTTCAAATTGCAAATATTTGAGATACAGTTGCAACACTTTGGTCCTAGCAGATGTAAACTGCGCTTTAAATTTTCCAGGTCTCAGACACTGCAAGGCTTTTAGTCTCCAAGAAGAGTACAATTACTGTTTTGTGCCACATTCGAGCATACAACCTACATGAGAGCAGCGCTCTAGTATTTGAGATAGCCACTAACATTTACATTTTTAAACACTGAGTAGAGTAAGCGAAGATTATATCACTCCACCATCAAGCTACGAACTTGCTTTATACGTTCCTTCCAGCAATTGGGCTAGCTGAGACAGGTAACTGGGTGGGTGGGTGGACAACCTGAATTATGAGTATATTCGTTTCTGCAGGAAATTGCACTTTGAAACCTAGAAACAAAAGAGAATCAGAGATAAATTGTCCTAAATCTGGAGGTAAAAGATGGAAAATAGTCATGCAATTGTATAAACTGTCAAATATTTGAGTTGGACGAAGGCTTTGGCTAAGTGCAGTTGCTTGGAAAAGTTCCAAGGATATAGTCTTAATGCATATGTCTGTTAAACTGAATCCTAGTTATAAAAGAGCTTGTTAGACTTTAAATATTAATATTATTAAGGCTGTGTCCCCACTGATACTGCAAAATGATCGTATTTATTATAAATTGGGTCTGAGACTGCTCAGGACCAAAAATTTTACTGGTAAAGCTTGAATCTGTAACTTTACAGTACGAATATATCTTACAGTAAAAACATGCTTCAGTTGCTTTCAAGCCACCCAGATGTTTGCTGTTTGAGGTACTTGGATGCAATCATAGCCAGATTCCAAAAATGGAAATGAAAAAGCCCATTAATGTATAATACAATCTTCTCCATCCATTTGGCATTCATTTACATAAAATTGAAAGTGTCAAGTTATACATACATACATAAAATATTTTTCTGTCTCAATATAAATATGCATGTGGAGTTATGTTTTGTATGTAAACATATTTTTCCCCCCTGCATACCATCATTATACGTAGCAATATGTCAAACATATGCGAAATACTTTTTTAAGTGGCAAAAGCCAATTTAAATTATTGAATATGGCCAGATTAGAACTCCAGGGGAGACTTTTTCCCCAAATTGGAATACCAAAAAGTTGAATTTAATTATTCATCCCCCTATTCAAGTACACTGCCATAAACTGGCAGTGTTATTTTCTGTTGGTTTTTTTTTTCCTCCTTTGGAGTTAAAAACCAAAACACTTACTTTATTTTTATAACACAGGAGTGGGGGAAGGAGGTTTCTGGCAGTAGGGTAGCTCCTCAGCTGGGATGATACCTGACAGTATCTACCAAGACATACCAGGCTGCTCTTGGGCTTGCTGTCTATTTTCAAGCATGTTAATTTATACCTGGACTGTATTATCCGTCACGCGTTAATCCCATCCACACAACAAGGGATCTTCTAATGCTAAGATCGCTTTTGTCTCTAGCCAACATCTGTGAAGACATGCAGAGCTTGGTCAATCAGCCAGCTTCTGCCAAGAAGCAGGAAAAAGAGTGGCCAGTTATTATGGCCGCTAATCATTAAAAGAAATTAGTTCTTAATGAGTTAACAGATGTTGCACCTTTCCTTCGTATTCTGCTGTGCTTTGACTACAGCAAATGACTCCCTCCTGGGGGATGGCAGGCAACGGCAAGTGGGGAGGAGCTGGAGGGGTATTTTTGCTGGGACCACGCGATCGCTCCTAAGCACTTTGGGATTGCGGGCAGCTCGTCCGCCAAGCCCTCCGCAGATCCTGACTCGTGTTTTTGTTCAGGCCGTGTGGGTGTCTCCCGAGAGGAGGTGTAAAACACAGACCTGTGTCTTTGTGGATCAGGTGTGCAACACGCAGCAAGCCTCGTCATGACTAGAGGGGGTTGCTAATTACAGCCATATTTGCCCTTCAGGGCATATTCGTTAATAGCTGTTAAGAACATACATATAAGCTGACAGGAAAAGGAAGACTATATTCCCAATGGCAACCGCAGCAAGAAATGCTAGAGACTTGTTGTCTCAGCTTCTCTCCTGTAGTCTGCGAGGCACAAATTTGGCCTGGGGGAATAGGAAAAGAGATGCTTGGGACCCTATTACTCAAATATTTCTCCCCCCAGACAAAAGCCCCTTCTATATAGTCTTTGTGGCTTCTTACCAAGAACTGGCAGATACAAATAAATAAATAGATAAATCACCAGGCAGAAAATGCTTAGTTTATGCTGTCCAAAGGAGAAAAAGCATCATTTGCGGTAGTCAGTCTTTGAATTTGATAATTTACTTAAATGATAAGGTAGCACTGCCATGGTACTTACAGTATCCATGAGTAAATGGAGTAAACATAGGGAACGTGCAAACAATAAGGCTACCCCAGCTAGTGGTCTAAGCTAAAGCTCACAGCTTTTGATGGATGATCTCAGCTGTTATTTTAATTCTGTGGCCTCAGTATTAACACAGTGCAAAAAATAATTTCCTATCATAGACTTTTTAAAAAAAAAGTTTGAAAAAAGGAGGAAAACCAATACATGGATTGAAGTACAGAAATACATGTTTCTTAATGTTGTGGAGAGGGTTTTTTTTGGTGTCTCTGCACTCCTTTAATTTCATCACTGATGCAGATATACTTCAAGGACACAAAACTTGACTTTACGAGAAGGAAAGGCTGTGTCAGACAACTTCACCATTTTGATATTTCTATGCGCATTTCTCTTCTGGAGTTTTCTAAGAAGCAGTTTGGTTAGCAGGTCTGCAGTTACAAACATAATTCCTGAGTAGCTGGCAAATCGGTATCAATCACGAAGCCACATCCAAGATCTCCACTGCTAGCAACAACAGCAGCGATGGACAGCAGAATGCGAGACATTCATCTGAATAAATGTGGGCAGGTCGTATGTACTTCACAGGTGCCACCAGCAAACCCAGCGCTTGCCCCGAGTTCCCGGGGTTTATGAGAGGAACCTCGCAAACCGCCTTTTCCACAGATTATCACAGTTTTTTGCGTGGGCCTAGCAGATAATCTCTGTATGCTCCTGATGCTGCTAAATCCTTCTCAGCTGCGATAAGCGTATAATCCTCACTGCAGGGCCTCACAGGTTTCAGAGTTCAGCAGCAAAATTCAGTCTGGCTCCGGCCTCGTGAAAGAAGATGCGGTCTGAGTTTTTCTTTCAGGAGGAAAGAGGATTCCCTGAGCCCATCACTGAACGGCAACGATGGCAGCGCAAGCTCGGGGAGAGAATAAACTTAGAGAACTATAAGCAAATGGAAACATAGAGATGATGAAGAAAACTATTTTGTAGCCTTGGTTACAGTTTGTATTGTTGTGAAAAAATATTGCACAGAACAATTCTACATTTGTAGGACAATGTGAACTACACTGTTTCGCGTATCTGTTTTTTATCACTTTGACCTTGCAAATACACCTTAGAAATTACTTCAGAGAGAGATGTAAAAAGTGTTAAAATGATACAACTGTCTTTTTCCTTTTAGCTGAAACATCAAAAGGAAGCGAGAACAGCTCAAGCTACACATAAGACTTTAACCGCCCCTGTGATCTGGCAACTCCGTCAGAAAAATAATTCATTGTTCGGGCACAGAAACAAGATTTTTCCCAGTGGGAGCTGCGTTGACAAGACGGTACATAAAAGAATCTTTAATTTGTTAATGGGGGCACCGCACGCTGAGGAGGTGGGGGCAATCGAGCCTAATGAAGAGCTATCTGTCTCTTACAGCCTCGCTTATCTGGAAACTACATCTGGAAGTCCGTATTCGAACCTGCTTTCTCACCTTACATGAAGACACGTGTTGGCTCTCGTGTAGACGGGCCATCAGCTTTCTGAAAAGGTTTTCAGGGAAAAAAAAAAAGAGGCTACGATGCAGGAAAAAAGCAAGAAAGAAGAAAAGGCTCTTTGCAACACACTTTGCACGGCTGGCATGCGTTCCTGCAGAAACGGGGGCACTAACGAGGTGCGGGGGCTGAGGGGACCATGCCCGGCCCCAGGGCCCCCACAGCTGGCTGGCGCCGAGCCAGCTGCCCCCCGGCCCCCTTGCCACCGGCATGGCCCCAGTTCGGCTTCCCTCTAGGCTGCTGTTGGTCTTATCTGCCAGCAGCATCCCTCCAAAACCCAACCCCGCTGGGCCAGGGCTGCAGGAGGAGCACGGCGGTCTCCATCCCCACCCCAAAGTCCTCCCAGGGCACACGGCTCGCGGGCAAACCTCCCTCCCTGCCGCCCCAGCAACCGGAGCCGCTCGGGGAGGTGAGCAGGGAGTGAGTATGGGGCGGCTTTTTGGGCAGGAAAATGGTAATTCGTTGATCCCGCAACCTGCCATTGCAACGCATCCACTTCAGGGATGTTGCCGCTAGAAAGGCTGGTATTTTGGTGGGGAAGTGATGCTGTAGAAAAAAGGCGCTTATGACCTCCTCCCATGGAGGCTGTTGTGGTCGGTGCTGCTTTATACAAACAAGAAAATACTCATTAGGGCAAAAATGTGAGCAGGGACTTGTACCTCCCCCAGTCAAAAGGCTGCCCTGACCCTTAGGCTAAGTCACATGATCTCTTTTGTTTTCTATAATTAAAAAAAATAAATTAAAAAAAATCTGGGATTTGTTCTGACGCACAATTAAAAAAAATCAGAAACCTCATATTTGTAATGGGGAAAAAAATCTTGAGTTTTTTGGCCGATCCCCATAAGGATTTTCCTCAGTGGGAGAGGCTTGCTTCCCATCTCTCCAAAAAATAAAATTTTTCTAAGGTGATTTACATGAAGACTTCCCTGTTATTTTCAGCCTCTCCTAATGTCTGCCGGGAAGTGCTACAACTGACATATTATTCCTTCTGGTTTGCTTGCTTACTTGTTTGTTTTAGGAGGGCTCAGGCTTTTCTTTTAAGAAACGCTGGCAATGGCGGCGGTGGGAGCAGCGTGCTGGAGGCACGTCCGTGCTGCGCCCGTTCCCCCCCCCGGAGAGCTCCTGCTCCGCTGCCCAGGTGAGCTCGCCCCGCTGCCAGCTCCCAGCTGCCGGAGGGCACCTGAGTTTTCCATGGAAATAGTTGCAAGATGGATCTTACATCACCACAAAAAATTGCAAATGAGCACGTTAGACTCCCCAGCCTAATAATTCTAAGGCAAGAATGAATGAGCAACAGTACAGTCGTTCACTGTCTACCGGGTCGTCCCAGTGCCGCACCGGCTCTGTGCTTTCTCCATCACCGCTTCCTAAGAAGTTTCCCCATCTGCCCCTACCTGAGGGAGAAGAAACTTGGTTTTGGCATTTCACTTCCAGGGGCGAGGTAAAATCGCTGGTAGGAAAACAACTCGTTTTAGATTCAGAAGCTCCTTAGTTCCTAAGACAAGTATTACTTTCCATTCGGAGCAGAAAATTAAAAGCTTATTAGGAAAATGCAAACCACCGAAGCAACGATGACGTTTTCCTACCATCCTTCCTTTTTACTGGGCTTTATGCTTTCTAGATGACAGATAACTTAATAAGAACAGTCTGAGTCTTGGCTTGCGTTACTAAGATCGATAAGGATTTGAGCTCACACTTTGCTTCTGTTTTGCAGGGTCTGATCCTGTGAGCTGCCAAGCACCATCAAATCTCACAGTATTTGGGAAGCGGAGGATTTTTAGCACCGTGCAGAGACTGACATCTTTTTAGCACAGAAACGGTTGACAGACAGGACAGAAGTGGGGAAATTTAGAAACACTTTACAGGAAGAAACTGAGGTGAAATCCTACAGTGACCACCAACAGAATTTACTGAAAATGTAAATACAATAGAAATCCCATGATGACCATCAATAAATAATGTCTGCTCTTAGCTCTGCAGCACATTTGCATTTCTTAGCTAAAAGCCAGAAAATTATTAGAGAGGTCAACAGAGAGTTCTGTTTTTTCCACAGTTTACATGAAAACATCTGAATTACTGCATCCTACAGGCACAGTGAATAGCAGCTGGGGTGCTGCGGGAGGGGGCTGCAGCAGAGCACGGTGGTACCTTGGGAGGGTGAACCTCCCCTGAGCAGGTCGCTGCGTGGGGAGGGTGTCACTGGGAGGGTCCTGGCCACGAACTTTTACTCCTTGTACAAGTGCATTAAGCAACAGTGCAGCAGTTTCACTGTGTTTGGCAAACGTAATGAAGTCAGTATTAGGTGGTGGCCATTTATCCTTTGGTACTTGATTTTAGAGACCCAGAAAAGCAAAGTCTTGTTTGTCAACAGGCCTCTGTCTTGCAGACAAAGGGATACATACGCTGCCAAAAAACATTAGTTTTTTTATTATTCTACTTTTTACATAACTCTGTTTGAAGGGGATTTATTATTTTTGTCAACTAAAGGCTGGCCGCATTTAAATTCAAAACTACATCCCAAGCTGCCCGGGCCACCATTGTTGGGAAGAGCAGGGAGAGGGAGCACGGGGAGGGGAAGCTCTCCGCTGGGAACAGGGGCCACACAGCGAGCGGGAGCCGTGCCGGGGGGTGCCC
>NW_009190766.1:0-1413 GCF_000690835.1 Fulmarus glacialis
TGGCACCGTGGCACTCCAGGGACCACGCAGAAAACCTTACCCTTACAGCTGTAACTTGGCCACGTCCTGAGTTACCGCCTTCGGTTTCAAACCTCACAACCCATCTGAAATGTAGCGATGTCCCAGCATGATGCACTTAGCACATCTGATTGTTTAATTATTATCCTCCCTTCCACACATGTAGAATCACAGTTTCACCTGCTCATGTGGCACCCACATGTGCTGTCCTGAACATCAGCGTGTGAGCGGCTTGGGATCACTGCCAGTCTGGTATCTTCTTCTGCCTTCGCTCGTGCTCTTTGTTCAAACTGCGGCTTCTGCATGCTAGGTACCTGAATATAAATGCATTAATAAAATAATTGCGCAACTCCTGTAATACTTAGTGGAGTCTTTGTTAACTTTTTTGAAAGTGAAAAGTGCTTCCTAAATAAAAATAGCTAGAAAGAATCCGTGTGCAATAGCTAAATACTTGCCAGGGAAAGTAAATACAGTTTTTGAATTTTATTTTTTTAAAGGCTTGCCATCATTTAAAGCCACATGGACTTTAATAAAGTGCTATCATGATGACTGTTCAATGAATGTATGTCAAGTATTGCTCAATAAACACAACAGCTTAGGTGTTCTCTCAGAACTATGTCAGAAAAGAAAATATATTTTTATTCTGAAAAATACCCACTCCAAGTGTTTTCACTGTCATTATGAAAAGAATACATCCCACTTCCTCATACTATAGCATTGTTTTAAAGTTACTAGGTGTTTAACTGCATTTCCAGCATAAAAAAAGTTGATCTGAAAGAGGCTTCAAGAAAGAGGCAGAGGCAGGAAGATGTAGGCAGAAAAAAGGTTTGAGAAAAGCTGCCAATAAATTTATGTCCAGCAAATGAATACAGACAAGAAGAAAAGGAAAATCCCTAGTGTGAAACATAGATAGACTTCCAGGAATCAGGTACTTGCTGTGTATATTAATTAGATTAATTTGGTCCAAACCAAAGTACACTGAACAATAATGAGAGAGGAATCAGTGATGTATTTTTGGTTCCTGTTACGGTCCATTTGCATTGTTTGGGGACTTTATGAAGTGTTTTTGTCGCAGAGGCTGGTTTCCTCCACCAGTCTTGTCCTCTGGCAGGCTGGCAGCATGGTGAAGCATGGATAACAGCATTGCTTATGTTCTTGTAGCAAAGGTAGGGTTTGGCCTCCGTGTTTGATGCTGTGGCTCTGGGTTCATGTTATAATTCAGACGTTCAAGGTAAGGGGGCCAGAGGGCAGATAAGCTTTTTTCCCAGCAGCTGTTAACAGAGTTTGCAATGCGTGCTTAAGATGCCACCTGACCAGAGGCAGAGTGATTTAATAAACTGAGAGTTGTCTTGGGACTTTGCATCCTTTCCTGTCTCTGCTATTGCTCTCCTGCTG
>NW_009190766.1:1424-28911 GCF_000690835.1 Fulmarus glacialis
TAATGCCTCAGTTTCTTCAGCTGTAAAATGGATGCAGAAAGCAAGCGTTTTTCTTTCTATAGGGAAAACGTGATGTATAATAATTGGGTATTATTTATTTTTACCTGGGATGTTTTAGAAGAGAGGGCAAGTTTCCTGTGGTCCTATTGTCTCCTCCTTCATCCTTGCAATACTGTAAGGATGGTGTTAGTGTGTTTTTTATGATTTCTGCTTGGGTGTTTCAATCAGTTCAGAATAAATGAGTATCCATGTGCTTTTTGGCCAATTTTGAATGTTTCTTCCTTAACATTCTTTCAAAGAAGTTGAACATATATATGAAGTGAAGTGAAGTCCCTGTCAGGACAGAGGAAGCTGGCTGGTCATAGAGCACCAAAATTAGAGGTAGGGAGTAGGTGAGAAATCTTAAGAGTTACTGTTTGGGAGATTTTTAGATACGCAGAAGAAGGAGGTGTTTAAAAAGCATTCCAAAACTTAAGCGTGCAACATTACACAGATACTTATTTTAGAAAAATAATCTTAGGCTGCTCTCTATTTTCATATCAATAGTGTATTCAACATTTTCAAGTGATAGCATGTCAAGAACATCACAAACATCCAGCCACTGTCTAATTGTGCTGACTAGTTATTTCTAATCTGATAATAAGCAGTGAATTGGTTAACAGCGTTGGTACTTAAGTGTGCATGTTTATGCTTCAAGGCTGACACTCCAGTAAGATGAATGGGGGAAGTTAACTTCGCTTGATGCTATTGTTTTAGCTGGTAAGGATGAGGACTCAACAAGATGAAAGTATGTTGGTTTATATTGTCAAGGCTATCTTCACAACCAGAAGCTAGAAACTTCCTTTATTATGAGAAAACAAACACATAAATTCTGGGAAATAGAATAAAACCCTCCATTAATCTGCATGAATGCCTTAAATCATTCAGATTCATAGATTTGCTACCTATGGTAATTTTTTTCTTCTGCATTTGGAATAAGAGTTTCTCGTGATCAGACAGCATTGTTGCTTGCATCCATTGATGGGCTAAGAAATGACAGTAATAAAAACAGATACAGCAGGCCTCTGTTTTCTTTGAAATGTAGCTTTTTGGAAATGGCGAAGAAGCAGAAAGAAATACTAATAGAATACTACCGTGTTCTATTGAAATCTGTTCAGAAAAATAAATGAGGTTCTGTTCTTGGCTCCCTTTGTCTTGTTGAACAATATAGGATAACTCATTTGATCTAACTTTACACCAGCTTCCCAACTGCAAAACAAGAATGAATGAGTTATGCATGCTTTCTAAAAATGTTGAGAAATGCAGATGAAAATTTGTTATGTAATCCCTAAGCACCAAATTGGGTGACCTTTATTCATATTGAAATAATGAGGACTATTTATAGAGTAACCTACCGTTCACCGTGAGTAAGGATGACAGAATCCAGGCTGGTTTTGTCTTGGCCCAAAGAATACTTCTGAACTGCTGTTTTCGTTAGGTTTTACAGTTCCATTTTCATAAGATTAAAGGGACCTGAAAATGAATAAAATTGCAGGTTAGTGAATGATGCTATATGTTTGAAGATATCCACACTCTAACTTAATCACTGAATATATCTTTGAATACCAGTATCTCATCTGTAATATTACTACTGGGATTTTCAGAAAAATAGCATGTAATGTCAACTCTGTACTTAAACTGTAACCAACAAACCCTGGGGAGCTATCAAGTTATCAGTCTTTAGTACTGAAAACATAACACTGGTTTAAGTATAGCTACTCAAAATGGGTCAAGTTACAGCTGGGTTATGTTTTAGTGAACTAAAATTAATAAGGTATTTTCAGCCAAACAGGCAAATTCATAAATGTAGGTATTTGTAACCAAGTTCCTGATTATATAAGCTCATTTTTATTTAACCCTGTGAAAATTGGTTAGGTGTACACACACACACCCCCGCACATGCCAAACCACCTGTGAACACTGAAGTTCTCAATTCTTTGTGACACAGAACCTCAAGCTGGAACGGAAACACCAGAACTTCCCTATTCAAAATCTGGATTGGGTGCTAAGGTTTAAGATGTTTGGGTTTGGAGTTTGAACTTTACGTACTTTAGAGGTAGATGTTATATACTCTGAGTTGAGATCTGTAGTAATTGGTAGGACATAAGACAAAATCTTTCCTTTCAAAACTGAAATGCTTGTGTGTCAGATATCTCCATGAATATTCTGTCTTTCTAAAGGCAAAAAAAATAATTAGAGATCATGACATAAGAGCTAAATCTAAGTAAGTCACTTCTGAAGCAGCAGTAGAGGAAGCATCTTTGGTTGCCTGGGTAAAAGAGTTAATGTTTGTCCTATGTACATTTTAAATAAACATGTAAAGACAACTAAAATTGAGAATTTGAAGGCTCATGGCAGCCAGTATTTCACATTTACGTTCACCGTTTTTCTGTGATTCTGTAAAGGTTATGTCCCTCTATTTTCTCTCCCATTCCACTGGTGAATCTCCAAGAGACAGTATGGGTTTGGCCCCAAGGGATTAGGTCTTTTTTTTCAAAGCACATAAATTATTTCTGGTCCATTAATTCTGGGAGAATCTAATCCCAGTTCACTGTTGATTTTGGAAGGAATAAGTTATGCTCCTCAGCCTATTTAGCAAGGTTGTCACATGTGTAGCTATATGGACTCTTTAACACATGCTTCAGTTAAATTAAAGATCCAGACAACAAACTCTAAGCTTGCTTTTTGTGACACCCACTGAAAAGTCAAAGAATTCACAGATGCCTAAATGAATTACAGTGCTACTAATACAACCTTTAAAAAATCTGTAGAATATATTAATCCAGTTTTTCATAATGTTTTGAGATCTTCATACATAAGGAAAGGAAATAAAATAATCCTTAGTACTATTGGCTTTACTCATGTGTATGCAATATTTGATTCTGAAATTAAGAAGTTCAGAACTTCCAAAGTGGAACAAAAACACAACTGTCCTTTCCAAACTGTACTTTCCAAAATGCAACTAACAAAAGAACACTAGAGCCAGTTTTACGATGTTCCTGCACTTAGTCTTATGATGGATACAGATCCATTTAGTGGGTTTGTTTTTTAATCAGAGATACTTATGTACTTTTCTCAGCATACTTTCCTGGTCATCGCATAATTTTGTGCATACGTACATAATATCTATCTATATTAGAAAACTGTTATTTCAGTTTTCCTGGTGGGAAATCGAGGCACAGAGAGACTAAGGGACTTTCTCCAGATACAGAGGACATGAGTCAGAGCAGGTTAAATGATCTTGCATTTAGGGTTAATTGCTAAATTACTATATATCTTTCCTTAGGACAAATCAGTGCAAGCAATGAATTAAACTGCTAAATGTTTGTTTGAAAACCAAACAAAACATTACTAATTTAATTTGGTGAGAAAAAAAAAACAAAACACCAACCTGGAATATTTCTACAGTTAGCCTTATTTTGATATGTATTTTGGGGAAGGAAAGAGCGAGATTGTTATTTTTTTCCCATCAGAAATATCTATGTAGTTTGCCAATATCTGCCTTGGCAATACTTTACTAGTAATGTATATATTTTGCCTTCTAGGAAACTGGTTTCCCAAGATTGAGAAAAACTGTGAACAAAATTATGTGGCAGGAAACATTTAAACATGAAAATATGAGATATAATTCAGATTTGATAAATTCAGTGTCAAAAGACACACTATTTTGCAATACTTAAAAGACATCTTCAGCCTAAAAATATACTATTGATTGAGAAGAAAATGAAGGCAGCAATAAAAATTCACAAAACTAAAACCAAGAGTAACAGCAGTGAGTTTAAAACTGACTCTAGGGAAATATGGACAATTGATACAGGAAGCTGAAAGTATCTTTGAAAAACTCTTTAGAGGACAGAGGAAAATAAGAAACAATAAGTATATAAAGAAAAAGTGAGATCTTAGTAATGGTTTAAGTCCAGTACTCAGCAAGGATAGTAAAAACATGGATCACGATGTGCAAAAGGCAGATGTGCTCATACTCATCTGTTTTTCTAGAAAAAGACAGGAAGATCTATTTCTACCTTGAAGCTAATGAAAAGTACTTTCTATCCCATCAGTAGCTAGAAACAATGCTGAACATTTTTTTTTCCAAATTGGCAGGATCAGATAATAGCCTTGATGCAAGCTAAGGTGGTTTATTTCAGTGTAGTGATCATTTTTTAATTACAGAATGCTGGGGAAATTGCAGAAGACTTAATTAATGCTGAGATTTTCAATTAAAAATCTGTCATACAAAAGACTGACTAGAATGGAGGTAGTAAAGAAATAAGTATAGATGTAGAATAGTCATGCAGGGAAAAATATTTCTAGTGTGGTCCTGTGAGGATCTGTTCTTTCTCCAATGCTATTCGATATCTTTAGCAAAGTCTGGAAAATGTGAAATTGTCAACAGCAAAACTTACAGGTGACAAAATAATTTGAGAATTGATGATGAAAGGGGGATGAGCTAATCTGGAGTGCTCATTAAGATAGATTGATTAAAACAAGATAGTTTTGCATAGCCAAACCTGAGGCCAAAGAGCAAAGAATTTACATAACACTTATTATTGGGGAACTGAATCCTCCAGAGCAGATACTCTAGAAAAGACTTAAATAATAATTTGAAAGTAAGCTACCAGAATGATGCTATGATTAAAATGTCAGATGCAATCCTTTCATGTCTAAGCAAGGGAATACGGATGGAGAGGGTGATACTCCCTCTGTGTATGTCATTAGTGAGAGCATTCCTAGAATATTCTGTCCAGTTCTAACATTTACATTTTGAGAAGGACATTGACAAACTGGAATGGGCTCAGAAGAAAACTGCAAGAAAGGTATGAGGTCTGGGAAATGTGCCTTATACTGAGACACTAGAGAAGCTCGATTTACTCAAAGTTAGAAGGAGACTTTATCACAGTCTGTAAGACCTTTCATGAAAAAGATGTTCTTGACCAGTTCTGTTTAGTTAACTAATAAAGTCTTTTAAATTAATTGTTAATTTTTAATTATTGTTGTTACTTGATCGTTATCCAATTAATAATAAAGATGAAACTACTGGAAATTTAATTTTGACAATTCTGAGCTGGGAACAGAGCACAAATATTGAGGGAGAGTAATTAACGTTTGGAACAAATTCCGACATAGCAACGTGCTGGATTTTCCATCTGTTGCAGTTCTTAAATTGAGCTGTAACATATCTCTCAGAAAGACACCCAGCCTAGAGCAGATATTATGGCTGATGCAGAAATTTCTGGGTCCTGTTCTCTAATTTATATAGCAGGTCAAGTTAGAAGACCAAAAGGTATCTCCTGGCTATAAAATCAGTCAGGAAAAAGTAACTAAGGTACACTGTGGTAAAAAAGACTGCACATATGTACTCCAAATACCACTATCACAATAAAAAATAGAGTGGAAAGGGAAAATTATGTTAAATGACAGAAGAAAGGATGACTGTTTTTAATGCATAGCTGACGATTAAAAGACCATATTTCTGATACTGAGCCTGCCTCTAACTTCCTTGCTTTGTCCAGTTCAAGTAATTTTTGCTCGGTACAGTTTTGTTTAATTTGCTTTGTAATTTCTACTGATGAGTCTGAATTAAGTTTAGAGCATGCAAATCAAACACAGTGACCACTGCAAAACATACTGGATTTGATATACGGTTGTTGTATGCGCCAAGGAGGCATGGAGAGTTTTTCTTCAGTTATTTTAAAAAGAGCTGGAGTGCAGATGGGTCTGACTGAAAAAAGTATACAAATATATCACATGTGTGTTTATGGTCTTCTGTCCTTCTTAAATCAGGTTCTCCACTGGCACTTCATTCTACTCCATTGTTAAATGGGTGTCTTAATGGCTACAATATTTTGCAAGAAAAGGCTAAAGGCATTAAGACTTTGGGGTTCTTTTGTTTGGTTTTTTCCCTAAGAGAAAGCGTTAAGGTCTGTGATGAGAAAGTGCTTTATAGTGGCAATGGCACGTGTATTCATTTAAGAAACATAAGTCCTCTAGTGTCATCTAGTAATCTTTGAGAAGGCCTATAGATTCAAATGTGCATTATATTTCGTGTTCTATACCTATGGGCCAAAACGCAAATCTTTTGGCTCAAGTCCGTGTATAATGTTATCTAATGCATTGTTCTTTCATTTCTGCTGTAACAGGCAGACTTCTCTTTAGTGACCAAAAACGTATATGTTTTTATGCTCTACTTCATTTTGAGAATATGCCCCTGTTTATATTCCAAGCCCTCTTATTAAAACACATATGTCCTTCTTGGGCTGGTTACCAAAGCGACTTCTTAACAATCTTAGTTACAGACACTTTATGACTTCAACAAAAAGATAGTGTTAAAATTGGAAGCTTCTTCAAATAGGCAGCCACTTCACAGCTTTTTACTTGAGAGCTTTTATCACTTACATCGCTTGGTCTTTTCTCTGCTTCCTCTTATGCTTCTTCTGCCAGTGTTTGGTATTTGTTAAACTTTCTCCTCTATTTAGAATATTTCTTGAGCTTGGAAACTTTCCAGGGGAAAAAAAAAAGGCTTTCTGTGAACTTTGATAAATTATTCTATTAACAGTGAAAATTTAGTAATTTCAGTTCTAAATACAGGGACTATGTGATTTTGTTTGTTTGTTTACTTGTTTTGTTTTTACATCCCAGTAAATTATTCTGCACAGGTTTTGCTCATTTCTGAACAGATTTGGCCTCATACAGAAAGTCTTTAAGGATTCCATCTATATCATTAGAAAATACTCTGAGGGTGGGAACATCTGGAAATAAACTGTATGACCCACTTTAGCATACTTTGCACCATGAAAATTTGTATATTATTTCAGTGGCCCCTGGAGCTGCTGTTCTGGAGAGTTTTGCTCAGGCTGGACCTCGAAATGACTCATCTCTTCTACCCCTTGCTCCCCCCAAATAAATTCATAATATTCAAGATGTGAGGGAGGATTGTGAGCATGTTAATGTATAGATCACTTTTGGTTAAATAATTCTTTGCCCAGTATAGCCTGTATTCTTCCATTTCAAGGCTTCTGCCTCCCAGGGCAGCCATGAAGAAATTGCTTCTTCGCCTCACCAGGAGAGTCATGATGGCAAGTACCTTGCTTGTTACTTACCGCTATGTGGTGCATTAAAGGCATCTGTATTGAATCATTCATTTGTGCAGCAGTTTGTGCACAGCTTAGTGAATGAAGCAGTGAGCTAATGAATGAACATTCCTACTTAAAACAGACATATATATCTTTCAAGTTGTATTCCTTCATCTCGATGGTATACCTCAGCCCATTGGCTCTGTCCAAAGTAAATCCATAACATGTCATAGCTGGACAGACCTCTGATGAGATTCTTTTCAACAAGTTAGCATACTGTTAAGTCATTATTTTCAAGGTCTCTAACACAGAAGTCCCTTGTTGAAGAACTTTGCTTTATTTGGCCCACTGTGTGAAGGCACGTTTGAGTGAGATTTTTAATTCCCAATTCATGAATATTATTCCAACACAAATGTAAATCTTTGTAAGCATTGGACTACTACTGTGCATTCTAATAACATATGGAAGATAATACTGTTCCCATTCTTAATCACTTAATTAAAATAATTGCTGGAACAACTTTATATAGCAATATGTAGGTCTTTTTTTCTGATAAATTTGTGTGGTTAGAATAAGTCATAGGGAGGGATTTTTACTGACTTGTCAATGGTGGTGAGTCTTAAAGCAATTACCTTAGTAACAAGACACTATATTCATTCCCAGTTGGACAGAGTCTTGAAGAAGCCAGAGTGGAGCAGTGGTGCAAGCTGCTGGCAAGGCTTGTCTAGGGATCTCCTGGCTCCACGCTGGAGAGGAAACCAAGGGGAGAGTGTTGGTTGGCTCCCTGAGCCTCCTGGTTGAATCTAACCTGTTGTATTTTTAAAATATCCAAGCGACTGTGGGTGTCTTTTGGAGGAAGTAATTGCTTTTAGCATTCTTTTCCTATTGCTTTCTGACCATCTCAGTACTTTCTTACGGTGTTGCCTTTTGTAACAGGAATGTGAACTGTACATAGGCTAAATGAAAATTACATCTCTTGGTCTTTTCTCTGCTTCCTCTTACGCTTCTTCTGCCAGTGTTTGGTATTTGTTAAACTTTGTGCTCTATTTAGAATGTTTCTTGAGCTTGGAAACTTTTCAGGGGGAAAAAAAGGCTTTCTGTGAACTTTGATAAATTATTTTATTAACAGTGACTCGGAAAATGAAAATTATCTGGAAAAACCACATTCCTCAGGAATACAGTATCATAGAGACTTGATTATTTCTTCTTGTGGAAGGGGCCAAGGTGTTTTATGATACCATGCAGTTGTAGCTGAGATTGGCCTGTAGCCCAATCAACTAGTCATTCCTTTCTGGTATATTTCTGTATTGGACTTATGCTGAAATGCCCACAGGAGATTTGGGTAACTCTCTACAAATGCTTTTGCAGGTAGTGAGTGTTAATATAATTTAAAAAATCTGTTGTTTTCCCACCCCTCTCCTACTCTTCACCGCTCTTTGTGAAAAAGGTAAATCATTCAGAGGGTGCTTTCAGCAAATACCAATTTGTTGAATGTAGAGGAAGGGCTGTAGTTCCTCTATGCACATGATGCTTTCTAACACATCACAGGCATCTTAAATAAAAACCATAAAAAACACACATGAAAACAAACAAATTCCTTTCCTCCCAAAATACCCACACAGGGAAATGCTATGTAGGTAAGTTTGCTAAATACAACTCTACCAGTAGCTTGTGTACCAAATTATGCTCACTGAATTGTGGATATCCTTTTTGAAAATGATGGCATAAGACTCCTTCTTTCTTCTACCAGCACAAGTTGAAAAAAAAGACATATTTAGCCGTCAGCTGCCTAAGGAAATGTCACTTACCAATGTTTAGGATGATAGATTGCGTCCTTTAAATGTACCATTCTCTCTCCTTCCTCTCCAAGGATATCCATTCTCAATTTTTTACCCTTAAAACCTAAAAGAATCATAACAAAAGCTTCTCACTTAATTCATCACTTCCACTTCCTCCATTTTGTGAGCATTTGCATGGCATAAAATGTGGTGCTTGTGGCACACTGTTCTTTGCCCACATGTCAGCTTAGGAGCAGCTACGCTGGTCAAACAAGCAGAACTGCTTTTTAAAATTTTTTTTAAAATAAAACCCTGTCTCAACTGCTCTTAGAAATATGTATATGAAAAAGCATTTGTCCCTCTCTCCCACATATAAAATTACTTCTGAAGTGTTGTAACAAGTTTTGGATTATCAGCATTCAAAGACAAATGAGACCAGGAAAAATGAGAAGTCTAAATCAACAACTTCTTATAATCTGTGATTAAAAGGGCTGGAATATTCAAAATTATTCACAAACCTACATAAACGGGTATTGAGAATCATGTTACGGCCAAGATCAAGTGGATAGCTGTGAAGACAGCCCAAGCCCAGCTTGAGCAGCTCTGAGCCATGGTAATAAAACCCATGACTGAGGTCCCTCCTGCAGAGCTGGTGCTCTGCAGTGCGCTGCACCACTGCGGGGCTCATCACGCTGGGGTGCAGCACCAGCCCCGGGGTATCATTTGCTGTGTGCAATGTCAGGGTATTTGGAAGGTGAGCCTTTCGAGGCCTTCAGTTTTACAGCACTGTAATCTCCACTTCAGTGTCAGCTATACTCAGTGTGGACTCAGTACATATACACTTTTTTGCTGTAGTTTGTGAGTGCTCTCTATAACAGAAATACGTCTGAGACATCTGAGTTGGGTCTGAGTAGCTGGGGGTGCAGCATTATGGAAATGAGCTAACACTGCTTCTGGATTTGAAGTGGCCATACAAGTAATATATCTGTGTTTGCCTACAAAATGCCTGAGCTAATTACTCTTCTGGATCCAAACATGCCAGCCCTGGTCTGTCTGTGGCTGTACAGACAATAATTGCCTGCAGATAGCGGTGTACTGTTACGGACACTTTGGACATATACAGTCAGTCAGGAACATTCCATTCATCATCTTGTACAGAGAAGAGGAAAAACAAACTCACCTTACCTCTTTATTGCTCTCTTTTCTTTTTTAACCTTGGTGTTACATCTTCAGTCAAGTTTCGCGCACATTCTGTGTTCTGTACCGAGTGCAGCGGTGTCAACCAGAGAGAGCAGGAAAGCTCCTGAGTGCTCCCAGGCACTGCCCTGGGAGAAACCATACTGGATCCTACCAGAGATTCTGCAGGTCAGTAACACACGACTGAAAATGGACAGCAACAGATAGATGGTAAAGGAAAAGTGAAGGAAAAAATCCAAACCAAAAAGCAAATATTTGATATTTCCCCAAACTACTGCGTCTCCAACAGTTTGTGGCTCAGGAACTTTTTCATCCAAAGTGTTGTCTCATGCCTAATAGTCACTGCTTATTGCCATGAGTTTAGCTGGTGACCTTGGCAAACTTACAGCATCCACAACTTCTGTTGTTCCATTTGTATGAAGAACTATCACTCTCTGATCCTTTTGGAGCTGGTACCTGCTATCTTTATTTGATTCCCACTGGAGGAGAAAAAGTTATTGCTTATTTACCCTTTTCACACTACTCATGATTCCATAGATGTCTATCCTACTGCATCTTTGTTCTGGAACCTCCTTCTAATTTGAAAATTAACCGTTTAATTCTGTCTTGTCCCTTTAACCAATTAAGACATGAAGACCTTCTCTCTTACCACAGGCTGTTTAGTTTTTTTAAGAGATTTTAGTGAAAGACCTTGTCAAAAAACAAGCAAGCTTTACCTTTTTCCTTATATTTGTTTAAGGAATTCCCTATGTCTTTTAAGTTTATTTATCCACCAGTTTTACTGTTTATTATAGCTTTAACTCATTTTCCTGTTATTTCTAGGTATTTGGTATCACATTAGCCGTCTTCTTGTCCATCAGTACAAAGGCATTTTTCAGAGGCAATAAACAACAGGTTTAACTCCTGTTAACATGATGAAAAGGGAATCAAACACTTCTCACCTGGCATGAATGGCAGCCCTGATTCTGTGTAAAAGTAAGAGTGTGGGTCCTCCTTCAGTTTTGTGAATAATACCCTTTGTTTCTTCAGCTTTTTTTTTACATATCCATGAAAATAAACTATTTTTCATCGATGGAACGCTGCGTACGTTGCATTACAGAGAAAACAAAAAAAAATGTATTTTGGTTCAACCAGAATCAATTGTGTTTTTCAGGGTTTTTTTTCTGGTTTGTCTTGAAAAAATAAAATCTCTATTTCACAGCGTAACTACTTTCCAGGAAACGGTGGGACTTGATGATCTTAGAGGTCTTTTCCAACCTTAATGATTCTATGATTCTATGATTCTATATAATAACATTTGATTCTGCTCTGAATACGTACTAAGTTTTGACTTTTTTTCTTTAAACTAAATATGATGGCTCGGTTCCTACATCTGTGAAATCAAAAATGCATAGTTCCAAAGCACTGGTTAGGAAATCTATCAAAAAAGCCCAGGTGTCTGAGGAACAGTTTGACAAGCTGAGAGACAAAAGGAACACAGGGAAAGGAACAATATCAGAGAAGTGTGAAGACAAGGGGTCTGGAGGCAAGGTTCATGCTCAGGGTCATAGGGGGAATAGAAACTCCACCAGTGTCAGCTTTCTCTCTGTAATGCATCTCTGTCTCAATTCATGCTAAATAGATTGGCATGTACTGTTGACAGCCTATTATTTTACAACCCATGTACTTTTTAATATATTTAGATAATAGTACAGTTCAATCCCTCAGCTAGATTGTCGATAAGACGTAATGACAATCCCCATATTTATAGATTTGTTTTATGGCAGTGTAACAGTGAGAGAAGTGTTGTCTTTTCTGGGGACTGTGGTGACAGCAGTACTCCTCGAATGGAGTGGAGAGAACTGGCCTCTTAACTGGCCTCCTCTTCTGCTACCAAGAGCTGTTTGGAGATTGAGTCAGCGGAGCCTAGGGAGTGGCTCAATCTTACGTAAAGTAGATATCTGCAATAAGTCAGATGAGTTGTGCTTGAAAGTACCTGCTTCTTCCAACTGTAAGCTTGCATATTGTCAGTTAGGTTACAAATGGCTTAAGTTACGTGAGGTGAATCTCAGTTCAGGATGCCTAATCTTTTCACCACTAATGCTGCTGTATTATTTAGCCAGCATAACAATATCTAGTTCTGCTTCTGAAAACAGAAATCTCTCAGGAAAAATTTAGTAAATTCCCAAATGAGTTTTATTTACAGTTTGTCCAGCTTCTGTAATATTGCTTTGACTAGTTATAAGACAGAGGAAGTTGGCAAGCTTTGTATCTATCCCCCATAACAGCAGTTATCATGAGAGGGCAACAGCAAAAGCCAGTCCATCCAACTCATCATTTGCAACGTCTCACTTTCAAACACCATTTCACATCACACCCTCAACGTATCAAGAACAGCACATCAGGAATATGCGTGTGTGAGGGCACGTGTAGATGGCAGGTATCATCTGAGGCTTGTTTGAGCTGGGGGTCATAATCTTGTTGCATGAAGGAGATAGTATTAATAGCTTGTGTATGTGTAAATTTTGCACCCAAAAAAGGTGGTTTGCTAATCTCTAGGCCTTGCTACTACATTATCTTTCTGTCCTGCACCGCTTTTTCTTCAGTGCAAATTCCTTGTACTTCTCCAGAACTACCTCCCAACCTCCAGCCAGTGCAGTAACGCAGGTGGCAGCTGCGGACTTTGCCTCTTGAACTCCCAGGTTTCCACCCTTGCCACAGAGCAGTGCAAGAGCAGAGTTCCCACAGGAACAGAGAATCGGGCTAACCGGAGTGATAGGACCTACCCATATCCGCATAACTATCCTTGATTTTTAAATAGATTTCTTTCAAACAAATATAAATCCTGGTATACGGGGCCTGGCTACAGTTTCAGTGGCTTGTTTTGCTTTAACTAATCAATGAGGGCTGTACTAAAATAAATTTGGTTTTAGCAAAATTCAAAGTCTATCCAAGAAACTGTTTTCTGTTTTTTTCTTTTTAAATCAGCTTAATTAAATAAATTGACATTTACACTTCATACAGACAAGCTATAGCTTCTACGTTTTCTGAAAAGATAGTAAGTTTCAGGTCTTAAGGTTATGACAATAATATTAAAAATATGATTTATGATGATTTACTCGTGTCCATATCCAGCTGTTGAAAAATGCTGAAAACTTTTCCAGCCAAGGCCTTATGGATACCTTCATTCCATGGCTGCTTTTTTTGTCCATACTTTTTTCCAAGATGCAGTATAATTCCACATTTTAGCCAAAGACTCCAGTCTCATGCTATATAGACTGTCAGTTGATTCTTCGTCTTCCTGCTTTTCTGCAGCATGCCAACACTACTTCTTGCTCTCCAGCTTTCTTTTGGAGAGCAATTTAATTGCATTTGAATGCCTGGTCCCTGGACTGTTCTGTGGAGCCAGGTAGCTGATGATCAGGAAGCCAGTCTTTGGAGTCCAAGACTGCAGCTGGAAGCTGCTGGAACAGGCTAACCAAATAGGAGCTGTTGAAAAATAGAGCAGCAGCAGAGGCTGATAAAGATGAGCTGTAAAAGACAGTCTTCAAATTCTCCCTCCTGTGGAGGGAAGTAAGTGCCAACCCTGGCTATCTGGAAAATCTCAGATCTACAGGGATTATTATATTTTTTTATTAAAAATAAAATGTAGTTGCTTGTGGGGTCTGGGTGCTCCCCCATACAAGAGAGTATGTGGGGCTTCTTTGCAGTTTTCCTTCTCCTCCCACTGAAATCAGCTGGAAATCACAGTTGATGTGGGTGGAAACAGAATCTACACAAAGTTCAACTGGCTTTTCAGCTGAAAGCTCACAAGGATTTTATCACTGGTCAAAGATTCCTTCCTGTCTCATGCAGAACTTTCTATTAACCATATAAGCTGTATTTTTCCACACTAGCATATGTTCACAGAAATATTAGAACTGCCATACCTAATCAGACCAGTGGTCCATCTAGGCTAGTATCTTTGGCTCCAGATGCCTCAGAGGAAAGTGCAAGAAAATTCATAATATCGTATCCCGGGGGAAGTATCTTCCTAATCTTTGGTAGTTTTTGGCTAGCTATTGCCCTGAGCATGAGTGTTTATATTCCTTATACACTTTTATCCCATCTCAGTGTCATCTATCACGTATGTTCTATTGTTTGAACTATTCTCTACAGGTTTAGGCATAAAGGTCACAATAGGACAGAGGTCATAAGTCACAGTAGATCAAAAGCCATAGCGTGTCAAATGTTGTAATATAATTCATGCTCATGTGTACAGCATATATATAAAGTGATAGCTCATGCTAAGGCATTGCCTCGCATTGCTGTTACAGCTACAACTCCCCTAAGAGCGTTATAATATCCTATTGACTTTCTTGTGGATTCATCGTGCTGTGAATTATTTCTGGCCAGTGGAATGCATGGAGTTACCTTTTGGGTATTACTTAAGCAGGCGTCTTGTGATTTTGCCAGAGATCTTTTTTGCAGGAGTCAAGGTGTGTATTGTTTCCCTAGATTTTTTTTTTTTTTTAAGAAAAAAAAGAAAGGGAAAGAAACTGAAGATTTACACTTTGGCTTAAAGATATATTGGGTATATGAAAACAGCTCTTTTTTTTTCTCTCCCATAAAAGAACTGATCCCATGGTCTCAGCAGGGATATGTATGTGAAGCCATATTCAATAAACCTTAGGTGCCACAATTTTTCTCTATTTCCTCTTAAACCAAAGAATAGACAACTGCTACATATCCTTTTGTCCCCGGCATTCAATCTTTTTAATTTCCTACATGCAGTTACTCAGTTTTTTTCCCGCTCCCTCATTGTTCTGTTCATCTTGGAACAAAAAAGAGATAAGGAATAAAACAAAAAGCTCTGTAAATGATCCTTTTCCTAAGGACGCTTTACTCCTTCTAACTGTTTGACTTTTCACCCTTTGGGTGCTTAGTGGAAAAGCCATTACTTGCTTGCTGAGGAAAAAGCATTTAATGAATCACAAAATCATTCAATTATTCTTAAAAACACTTCACATCACACATCTTTTTCCAAGTAAAGTGTGCATTTTTCACATTTAAATGGTGCATAACTGCCTCATACAATGTGTCCCTAGAGTTAGAGACGTTTTAACAGAAGGGTTTCAGGAGTATACAGAGCATTTTGATATATATTAGCATTAAAGACCTTGCATTAAAGATGCAGAATTTCCTCTTTCTCTTCACTGTCTTTCAACAATATTTATGTAAAGTTGCCTTTCTGCTGTTGTGAAATGTCTAGCTTTGTACTGAGCTGAGGTCTGCACGCTTTGCTTATTTCGGTGTGCTGCAGTACCACACGGTAAAAGTGAAGTATATAGTAAAGCTATTAGCTAATATGAGGCAGCGAAGTGTTTAGAATGTTTTTTAAATAAAATGACAATTTATTTAGGAAGGGAAGTAGGAGACTTCCTCAGAAAAATACGTTGTTTTCAATCGTTATTGAGCCTGATGCTGATCTCTCACCACTTTTTCTCTGCTTTTATAAGAGAAGTGCTTTCTGCAGACTGCAGTAGCTGCCATTTCCTACACAACCTTTTCTTTTTAGTTTTTTTTTCCCCTCTGAGGTTTTTTCTTAATAGACTTACATTGTAAAATGTTCTTTTCTGTATTTTATGAAAACGTATGTGCTTTACCCAGCAGAATCAGGTGGCCGACTTGGTTTGTAAAACCAACTTGAAGGCTGCACTTTTGCCGGGGCAAATGGGAACCAGTCTGTTTATTTGAATGCCAGTATATGAACTGTACCAGCCAAGGATCTGGCCTTGAATTTGTAAACTTTCCTGCACTTTTATATCCCTGTAATTTAAACAACTAATTTTTTCCATAGCAATGATTTAAAAAAAAAAAAATTAAATAGGAAAGAGGGGTATTTATACAACAGCTTTAGGCTAACTTAGATATCTAACTTAGGCACAGTTTTAAGAACTAAACCTAGGTGTTTGTACTTCCCTGCATAGCTGGCAGAGAGACAGATGTGCCGGGGGGCTGTAGGGGTGGGGGGCAGCTGCAATTCAAAGCACCTAAATCAGATGCCTGAAGTAGACAGTGTGAATAACCCTCTAGATGACTGGAATTATTGGACCACATTAGAGAGAGAGAAAAAAAGTGAGGCTGGCATATGGTGAGTGTCCTACATATGGTATGTTGTTTATATGTGTTTTTTCCGTTAGCATTTCTCTTTCCTTTGTTGCTCCACCTCCTCCTGCAGTCTCTCCTAACGAGAATGTTAATTCAGAAACTTCTGTGGTTGAAGGAAAGTTTTCGGACGGACCTACGCTATTCTCAAGAGCACAAAAATCAGGCGAAATGAGTTAGTTCTCTCTCCTGTACTCTGGCTCACTTATGCAAGTGCTCTGTGTGTTTATGCATAATTTTCTATTTCCTTTTCTTTCTCTGGAGCCGATAAGGGGTTAAAATCACTTTGCCATAAAATTTACCGTTCAAGACAGTGTTTTGTACACACTCAAATATCAATACATTTTACAATAATTAGAAATGATAGGCGTCAATATCATAGACACACGCTCTTTGTACTGTATTAATTCCTTTGGTCCGGCCAAATCCTGGTCTTATCCAATGTAGCTTCAGGGGGAAGCTCCCTTGTGCTGCAAAAAACAGGCTCCACCTGGTTCTGATTAACTTTGCACTGGTTGGATCTGCCCAGTGATGGCGTAAGAAAATACGGAGCAGAGAAGCCATAGATTCATGGCCTATAAAACTAAAAGGCTATTATGGTCATCTATTCAGTCTTCCCCCCTGTGTAAGGGGCACCAGAACTTTTCTGAATTACTCTTTTTTTTTTTTTTTTTAACTGTAACATAGATTTTAATGGAGAAAAGCATTTGATCTTGATTTAAACCTTCCAGTGTGTTTCTCCAACTACATCTTCTAAACACTGGCTGCTGTTATACCTTTGTCACCGGACTGGAAACTCTAGTGTTATCAAATTTCTGTTTCTCACATAGTTATTTATAAGCTGTGATCAAGTAGCCTTTTAAACGTCTCTCTGATAACCTAAATAGATTGAGCTCCTTGAGTCTTTCATTACAAGGAATGTTTTCTAATCCTTTCATCATTCTCGTTGCTTTCTTCTGAACCTTTTCCAATTTTTCAACAATCTCTCTTGAATTACGGACACAATATTTCCAGAACTGGTTGCATCCGTGCCAAGGACAGAGGTAACACCACCATATTGTGTATTTCTCTAGTGATGTGCCCATGGGTTGTATCAGATCTCTGTCTACCCTCTTGCACTCACAGCTCTTCCCTGTTGATATCTGCTCTACAGGCTTTTTCAGACTGACTTCAGTCTGTGGGCAGGGTCCCTACCTTATAGCATTGACATACAGTCTTTGTTATTAGAGCAGTGTCTTATGTTTGTCTGGACCAAAATTTACAGTTTGTTTAACTGTGGCCAGTTTCCTGAGCAATCTGGGTTCCACAGTGACTTGGCTCGCTCTTTATTTACTAATCTTCCAATCATTTCAAATGCAAACTTTCTAAATATGTTTTCTTATCATTGATAAAAGAGTCACAGATAGAAAAAAATATCATAGGGTCATGCATTTGTGGGTCACCATTAAAATAAACACCACTGATGATTATTTTTTCCCACTTACGACATGCCTGAGACTGAGATTTGACTCTCTTTAATAGCTACAATATTGATTTTAATAAATTTTTTCTTCATCAAAATATTATGATTAACAACTAGAAGACTTTCCAGTATTCCTCTGCATATTTAATACCACTAAAATTACATTTATCCTACCAAATATATACTTTTATTAAATGATATCTAGTTAACTTTGGCAAGATAATTTTCCATAAACTTCTGTTCTCACTGCTTTGATTAAAATGAATTAATATTCCTAGAAACCATTCCTTATTTTGCTTGAGATCAATGTGAGGTTGAAATGCCTGCAGACATTTAGGTCATCACATTTATTCTTTTTAACTATTGACAAAAATTTTTGCATAGTTCTCTTGAACCTCCCTAGTTCTCCAAGATGTACCAAAAATCCTCACTACCCGTGCAGACAGGTTCTCTGCCAAATGTATTAAAATACCTCCATGCAAATTATTCAGGTCTACTGATTTTAAAAATGTCTAGTTTTATTAGCTGCTATTTAACGTTCTCCTGCACTATTACTGAAATAGAGCTTCATCATAATCATCTGATATGAATACATCAACTTGACTTTTTCCCAAAATTCAGAAGAAAAGTATTTGAGAATGCCTTTTTTAAAAAATATTATTACAAAAAGTCCTAGTAATTTCCATTTAATAATGGAGCAAGGCAATTGTTAGGATTTTTTGTTCATAATATAATTTCAAAATGTCTTCATATTGTCCTTATCTCTGTTTTCTCTTTGTGACCTTTGGCTTTCTTTATCGATGCTCTGTAATTCCCAGATTCTAATTTACATTAATTGCTACATTTTCCCCTGCTCCTCCCTTTTGTTTTGTTTTTTTATTAGCTGCCTTTACATACAAAGTAATTTTATTATTTTCAACAAAAGTGTAGGAGGTTTTTCCTTGATTGTGACTTTTTTGAGGTGTCCTTTACAGTGCGTTTAGCAGATTGAAGTTGTCAATCAATTTTTTCCTTTAATATTTTCTCCAAATAACTGGTTCACACTCACTGTCAACTTTGTAAAACCTGACTGTCTTATATCACCAAATATAAACATTGGATTTTAATTCATTTGCTTGTAACGTGCACATGTAGCTATGTGCACATAAGCAATTAATTTTTAATTCTCTGATTCCTCTGTCATGTCGAAGTGTAGTCGAGAATTCCTCTGTGTTGGATGCAGTTAGGGAAATTGTCATTTTTGATTTGTTTAATATAGCCGATGTTTTATTACGGACACTCTGAGGTTTCCAGCTCATGTTAGTATTATTCCATACCCCATAAGCATTTTTTCCATGTTAAGATATTTCATGACCTCTACGGAAGAAATACAGACTTTTAAAATTATTATTTAAATTTGACAGCAATGAGAATCTTTCAAATGAGGCATAAAAAGTGAGATATAAAATGTCAGTCTGATACAACTACCATTTGAATTATTGCTTCAAAATAGAGTGTGGTTTTAAAAAGATTGACACAGTTACTGAAAGGTGTGAAAGATTTAAAGTACAGAAGCCGTTTGGGTTTTTTTGGTAGGAGTAAAGTGTGAACCTGGATTCACAGTGTTCTCTCATAGCTTCTGTTTATTTGCAGTATCATATGCAGATTGCTCACTTCAATGCTTTAAGCAGAAATACATAACAGACCGAAAAGGCAGCTACAATTATAACAAATTATAAATTTCTGGAAATCGGGTCTGAAATTACAGCTTCTTTGAAGTCAGTAGTACTCTAACTGTTAGACTTCCAGCAATTTTCTTCACAAAACGCTGTTCCATATTATAATGATTTAACTTGCCACTAGCTTCATGGTAAAGTTCACTAACTGGACCATAACTCCCAATTACCTCACCCTCATTTAATCCCATTCTTTAAGAGGGTGAAACCTATTAAAAATGGTATTAAATAAGAATGCTTTCAGGGAATGCATCTCCTAATTCTTGCTACATGATCCCTAGAAACATTTCTAAAGAGGAATACTGCTTTTCTGTTTGTGTTGTAAGCAAACTATTCTTAACGACAGACCTGAACTGAATATCTGTGGTATACGTTTCTAATTTTAGGTATAGTTGCCTTATAATGATTCAGTTTCATTTCTTTTACCCTTTATCTTTCCTATTTAGATGAAAAGCTCTTCCGTTCAGCCCACAGCACTTGATGCAAAAGGGCAAAGATCTCCATAGAGATCCTATTAAAATATTACTGATCATTCAACCGGTCCATCTAAAATTAATTGGTGAGGTTATAAGTATTTTATCAGCAAGAACACAATGTATTACCTTTTTTAAGCGATTTTATGCCAGTACCTTATGAACGTATAATACTGCTTTACGTATATGACAGTTCGGGAAGGAAACACCAAATATATTTGGAGAATACCATCAGTATTAAATGGATTAACAATAGATTTGGCTTCAATACAACAAATCCAGAGAGGCTCTGCAAGCACAGGAACTAGCTACATTTTCTACACAGATGTATTTCCTACTATTTAATGTACATAAAACACATGAATTGAATTTGTTATTGGTATTCTGTACCATGAGGAGAGTCAGGAAAAAAATCCATATAACCATGCATGAGCGTAATGCTGAATATGAGAAAATAGCATATTGTGCCAATCAGACAAGTATTCATAGCAAAATGGTTATTAGGGGACGTTCACACGAGCAGGGACACTTGCTTGATTTGGGAGAGACCAAGGTTGACTGGGCCCAGTGACTAATACACCCTATCACCAGTACAGAATAGTCCTTGAGGCTACGTATCTGGGAAACTGGACTTTCTCCGCTCATGCTCTTTCTGATCAGACTTGTCTTTTTCTGGCAGCTTTTGCCAGCAATCAGATTCACTGGAAACATAAAAGAGAAAATGATTGCTGGAGTTGTGCTGAACAAGCGGAGCGTTATCTTTCGTCTTGCTCTGTTTGCCCATGTGCACAATGAAAGGAAGCTGGCGGAGGTCCTGGTCCAGGAAAGGAATTAGGGGCTTTATCATCAGACAATAAGTTGAGCAAATTGCAGACCACAAACTACTTCTCTTCAGAGCACCGCTGAAGGACTCGTGGCTGAACTCGGTGCCTTAGAGGTACTAGAAGGAAGTACAGTGAGGTTGTAAAGATGAGTAGCCAGAAAATGAGGGATGCTTGTGCAAGGTCTGCTGACGAGCAGTGGGCAAAGGAGAACACAATAAAAAAATCTAAAATTCTAGAGCCCTGGCATCCTGGTCATTTTAATTTGTTTCAAAAGGTGCAATAATCCATCATACTTACTACTCCAAAGCCTTTGTTGTTCACATAATAATCTTCCAAAGGAGAGCACATTTGATGAAAGATTATGACAATATACATGGATTATGAAATATGTATAATGAAACCAGTAACTAAGAAGAGGACTATTTGTTTAATAGTGGTTCCATTCAATATAAATAAATGAAAGAAAATTTTAAAGGCAAGGAATTAAAAAACAAAAAGACTTCCACGACCAGTGAAATAGAATCTTTCTGACTTTAGTCGTCTTTGTTATCATAGAACTCTTCCTCAAATTCTGATTCAAGGAGTACAGGGGAGAGGTTTTAATATTATATCCTGTAAAATTAAGGATCGTAAAGCAGAACATTGACATGGTGACTGAACCCCTTTGAGCTTTCGAGCTGGCCTTTGGAACCTTGGAAGGAGTCCAGATTTTTCCTAACCCTTTGTTTTCAATCCAAAATAATCTGGAAATAATAGCTGCAACAGGAATGATATTAACGTATACCTGTAATAAGGACACAAATTGGTGGAAATATGTCAGCTTAGTCTCTTCTGCTAGTGATATGAACTTTACCTTAACATGATCATCTCAAGCAAATTCTTTCAAACGCCAAGTGGTTTGAGGGTCATTTAAAGGATTTTTTTTTTCCCCATTGTAAATTGACACACACAGAGAAAGAAAATTGAAAAAGATTGAGCAGAAATCTAATCCACCAAAAATCTTTAGGGGTGAATTGTTCCCCTAATAATCGCTCAATCTATAAACACCTAAATAAGAAATCTAGAGAAAAGTTTTTGAAATTCTTATAGACTCAGTACCTCTGAAGATGCTGCAAAGCTGGTCCACTAGCACTGGTTAACTGGTTCCTAAGGAACAGAGGAATCATGAGCACTGCTTAATTTTCTGGAGTGAGAGGTTTTCTTCTTTTCCCTATCCCTAGCTTGAGGATCCAATTTTCCATGCAAATTGGCATGGTGTGGTAGATTTTCCCTCTGCTACTCCATATCCCTGATATTCTCTGCGTGGGGAACTGCCACTAGCGCCAAAGGGATGCTTGGCTCGTTGTGCTCTCCTGATAGCTACTTCAGAAATGCTGTTAGATTAAATAGCGAGGGACAGCAGCGTTTTAGTTGTGATCCATCAGGCGGATCTGAGAGGAGCCGTTTGCCCTGAGAGAGGATAGACTTTCGAGACATATGGTGCTATAATGGGGGGGTGGGGATTTTTCAATTCCAATCCACCCATTCCGGATGAGAGAGACTGAGCTAATACCCTCGTGTATGGTACATTGCATCTAGCTACGGAAGTAGCGTTAGGATGGAATTTATGGACTCTCTAAATTGTTTGCCAGGAAATGTTTACTAGCTATGCACAATAAACGACTGTGAAAGCGTATTCCTGTGTTTAATATGATATGGTTATTTCCTTATATTTGGGTCATACTATTATGATACCAATAAAGGAAACTTAAAAAAAAAAAAAAGAAAACAAACAAGCAACGTATGTTCATATTTATGGGACTTCATTTGGGAAAGTCTGGTTGACTACAAATTGTACAGGGAAAACTTGCTGCATGCACCCCTGGATAGGGGCCATGCCTGCCATATTAGAAATTAAATACATGACTTATTTTTAGAGCAAAATATTCTCATCGTCAAGTCAAGGTATGTTTTAAAAAAAGACTCGTTACCACAGCTGCAGGGGGTCATACATAATGAAATTACTGTACGTGTATACCTACCTACTTTCCCAAATGGGTACGCAGATTCACAGTTCAGAAATTAAACAGGCAGCTTTTGATCACAGGCTGAAATCTTGGAACTTTGCTCTGGGATGTGACCTTTTCTTCCATACAGCTCACTGTTGTACCAGGGACTACTGTACAGTTTTATAGGGTGTGTTAGATCAGATACATTCCCAAACATTTTCCTCAGCTAGGAAGCGAAGGCAGAACTTTGTCTGGTAATCTGTGCAAAGAGCTTTTTCTGCTCCTTCATTTGCTTTAATGCGAGGCTTTCTATTTTTGTATAATACATCTAAGAACTCTCCCTATTATTAAAAGAAAACAGGCACTAACCTAATTTGTTTTAATCGTACATTAAGGGTTTGAGCCTGGAGGTATGATCATATTTTTGCATGGTTGAACACCCTCTTTTAGTGTATGCATGTGTGTATTTATGCATCCAGTATGCTGTTCATGATAGGATTTTCGAAGTTTAGTAAACAAATCTTTGTAGCAATGCAGTTTCTCAGTTTCTACTTGCATTTTCTGCAAATAACAATAACTACAATAGACAGACATACTTTCTCCCTTGCTTACTATGAATATAAGAGAGGAGAATAACTGATAAAAATGAATGAAAGAAAATTTGAAGCCAGAGGTTTCAACTTCTCTAGCAGATCATTTAACGACTTTAGTGCAAGAAAAAATTGAAAATGCATTAGTCAAATATTTTATCCACCAGGTCTCTTTCATACATGTTTGTTTCAAAATGCAATTTTCAGTTTGGTTTTTTTTTTTACCCACAAGGAACAGTATTTCGGTTTAGCTGCACTTTTTTTTAATTGCTATTACAGTCTAACAATGAAGCTGATCCTGCGAGGTCGATGGGGAAAAGAAAAGACTCAGCACTTCTCAAGGTCAAGTCTGAAGACAGTTCATGCTGTAAAACATTTAAAGGATGAATTGTTTCTCTAAAATATTTTCAGAGTCTCTACAGTAGTAAAAATATATGAAGAATACTTTATTCCGTAATACTGCTAGAAGTAAAAAGTAGTAATAAGAAAGAGGCACTACAAATATCTCGGTGACAGCAAAACTTGCTTCTACAAATGGGAATTTGTATGTTTGGGTGCACTATGAACGGATGATTCATACCATGGCATATTAGTTTTCACTCAAACCTGATTGTTTCAAATGAAAGAGCTTTAGATAAGATTTTTTTTTTTATATTGTAAATATCTATCTCAGCTTAATCCTACTGTCTACAACTAATGAGATGAAAAATCCAAAATGCTTCCAAGGCAGTTTACCTGGACAGTGTCTGCTTTATTAGTTTTAATCAGAGTCGCATTGGGTATCATGAAGGAAAAGGCACAGCTTTCAGTGTAACATAGCCAAGAAGCTGACATGTCTCGTGCCTTTCTCTTCCATTAGAGACATGCTATGCCTCCAGATGCTGCAGTCTGGATTTAGGGGCATATACTGCTCTTGCACAAATAAGAGTTGCATATGTTATGAGTTAATTCCATTTTGTTGTGTTCTCTTGCACATGGCGTTTTGAAACAGTTAAATGGAAAATATTTTTAGTTTACCATCTTGTATTGAAATATACTTGGATTATTAAATAAAATCTAAATCCCTAAGTGATACGTTCTACAGCTCAAATGCACAAATGCTTAAAGTTCATGGACAAAATGCCTATGAGGGAATTGCACAAATCCAGACAGTGTCCACACGTGCTGTATTTTGCATTTGTCTCAGTCAGCTGAAAAGTATGCCAAATAACGTACCTCTTCTTTGCTCTACAGCTGAGCTTCACCGAGCCCACGGTGCTAAGCACTTTCCGTTTGGGAAACAAGGAGTAGGAATAAATGGGCTTTGCACTTTTATTGTGGGCATCTAATTTAAATGAAATATATGAGATAGGCATCGATGAAGAGAGGAAGGGGGCTGCTGAGAGTGATTCAGTGCGCCGAAGTCCAATATGTATACTTAGATGATGTGAAAGTGCCTCAAAGATGGTCCTTCACTGGAATAGTTTATTGAACCCACCCTGAGACCTATCTACATTGTATCAAAGGACATGCAAGTGTGATGCCTAATAAAGCATAACAAATACAAATATCTTGGAAAGGCTAATTTCAAGAAGTAGTATAATATATTAACAGCTCATCAATATAGCTACCTTCCGTTTCGGGGAAATAAAACAAAAAAATTAGTTTATGCAAATGTGGTTTTGGAAGGTGTCAGTCTCCTTAAGGTATGCCACTTGGACCATTCTTCAAGATAGTTAAGAACTTGCCTATTTTTTTTTAACATCAGTAGTGTCATTGATGCCAGCAAACTTAAAATAGTTTCCCGAATCAGAATTTTTGAGACAGATAGATACGATTTTCTCTTTTGGTGATGTCTCTGCAAATTAAGCTCATCTTGGCATGTATTTTTTAGGGAAATCTAGCTTGCTTTTTATTTCTTTTCTCATTCTTTCCCAAGCCATAATATCTGTACCTAAAAACCCTGGTTTAATCTAAAATGATGATTTCAAACAATTGTTCCTTTGTATTTAATTTCTCCTATCCAGTATCTGTTGTTAGCGTTATCTGATATTAGGCTTTGAGGAGCATGATACAGCTATGCGTAAAAAAAGTACATGCAATTTTTAATTGCTATAATTAATTAAGGTGCCAATCCTGCAAATGCTTCTAGTCAAGCAAATCACCATGAACGCAAACAGGACTCAGCAAAAACACAGGAGTACTCCCATGTGAAACTGGTGAAATGAATAGAGCCTGAGCTCTTCAGGGCAGTGAATATCTTTCCGTTCCAAATACTAACTAGTTAGGGCTTTCAGCTCCAAGTCCAGAGCTCATCACACTATAAATCATAAGCAAACACACCTGCAAAGTAAGTGACATAATCCCAGCAGCTATTAAAACCTAGATATTTTGTAGTTATTTATTCCTGGTGCATAGATATATGCGTATGTGTCTTTAGCTCACTCCAGAGCAGAGAAAATTAGAAATGAGTAGGAATACACACTGTGAGTAGTATTTTACTCATTAAAGTGTAAATAAGGTGATGAAGATCAGTGACTTATCACTCTTCTAACATCCCCTGAGGGAGGCAGAATTATGAAATATGCCCCCTGCTGCTGGTCCTGCAAGGGCCTGGGAACGTCAGCCAGGGGACAGTAAATATTTCAGGTAATGGTGGGGTTTTTTCTCTAGTTCGGTCTTTGTAATGTAAGCATACTGCATATTTACCCAGTAAACGGGTGTAAGTCATAGCGTAAAACGTTTGATGCACAACGATTTGGATCACCTGTATTTTTTTATTCTGGGTGATTAAAAATTGAAGTATAATCAGCAAAATATTAACTGCGCAGCATAGTAAGAAGTAAGCATTTTTGAAAATAGAGAGTGATGAAAATACACTTCGCCTTTCTTCCGTGCACAACTGTGTGTGTGTTTTCAATGGGGGCTCTGGTAAAATGTTGTTCGAATACATATACAGATCAAAATCCACAATGCAAATTGTACCAAATAATAAAATGAATAATATGTAAAAATACAAGACTTTTTTTTTTAAATCAGTAATTTTTTTAATCAGTAATTTTAATAGCAGAATGGACTGAGTGTACTGTCTAACTGTCAAGATCTGGAGAAAACAAAATGGAAAACATATTTTTCAGGCATCGTTGACTTGCCTGCACATGCACTTCGAATACATTTCTAAATACAAATGAAGGATACGTATTATTAAAGTACCCTACAAGCCTTGTCATAACTGTTTTTTAGTTCAGCGTTCTTAAGTGGAGATAACACTAGGAAGAATGAAACAATTGTTAAATTGCAGTATAACATGCAGATTGGGAAACAAATAGTATTGTGCAAGATGGTTCAGTTTGCAAATAAATTATCTGTTTAAAACAAACACACACCAAAGTTTTGAAGAGAACTTGTTCTGGGGCTTTTGAGTATCTAATGTGGAATGCAAGTTTCCCATAGCTTAAACTCTAAAAGCATTCCTGAAACATCATAGTTCAGGTGTGAAGCCTCAAGTACATTAACCATTTTAATATTTCATCGGTTTATTTAAATTAAATAGGAAGCATAAGATATTTTACTGGTTAGAGTGGGCTGGCAATTCAAATAACTTTTAATGATGTAATGCAAACTTGTAAATCATTTTCAGTGAGGGCCTCATAGTTCAGCACAACTTTTATGTAATATACTAAATTGCTGACATAGCTTTAAAATTTGTAATACTTGGAGATCATGAAAATTAGAACAGAATCCATATGTATACGGGAGAAGTAGCTGAAAATATGGATTCAGGCTTAAAGTTTTTATAGATATGTTGTAGTCTTTAAAGCAAAAATTGTGTCTGATAAGTGTTAAACCATGGCACATGTAAATGCTAAAAAGAGTGAAATGGAAGTACACCACAGAAATGCAATGTTAAAGTTATGTGGTACGCATTGTGGTAGTGTAATTTCTCACAAAAAATGTTTTTACGGCAAAGTATAGTGAAGATACTGGTATACCGTAGGTTTATGAATGGTAAATGTGATTATCGTCATTCTTAGCTAGTCAGGGATTCAGTATTTTTGACAAGTCAGTCAACAAATTATTCATTTTCTGTGCACGGATTTTCAGTTAAGGCATTCAAGCATCTCTGAAATGATGCATAATCCCCAGGCTTTATTATTGCTTATATCTGTAGGTTTCCATTGCAGCACAGGTATCAAGAGAAACGAATTATATTGCTTCTATGGGAATTAAACAGGCAAAATGTAGG
>NW_009190766.1:28942-30206 GCF_000690835.1 Fulmarus glacialis
GAAAAGACTGAAAATAAACATACATCTGTTGTGAATCTGGATTGACTCTAAGGTTAAATAATGATGCCTGCCTTCACCAAATTGCCATGGAAAAATACGAACTGATCATAATTACAGTACAATAAAACCTCGTCCTCTTGCTTTGGTAGACTCTTGAGTACAATAAAATCTTTGGCTAAAATAAACTGAATTCATATTTGTAAGCTTTCTCTTTGACAGTAAGGATAATATTCTTAAATGGCATAAATTGCCATCTTTTTGCTGACTTCAACAAAATTATGACAATTTATACCACTCAAACAGTGGTCCCCAATATGATTATCTGTCTGATTTTACTGTAATATGCATATTGCAAATATGCAAACCGCACACTAGAAAGAACTGTTCAAGAATCCTACTTACATTCTGATAAATATTGAGGAAGATGGTGCTTTCAGCCTCCAACGTGAAAAACTGAGCAAGGCTACAAAAGTCCTGAAGAGGAGGAATTGTACACTGGTTCATTCAGGTCAATTTTATATGATCTCTTTCCCCATAAATCGTAAGTTTAAAAAAAACCACCAGCACCACAACCGAAAAACACAAAGCGAATGCAAATATTAGCCCATACATGAAAATATAAATGATGTTCCAAACTGTGTTGGCTCCAGATGTTTTTATGAGTTAAACGGTTTACTGTTTTCATATATTTAAAACATTCTATTTTTTCACTTGATGTTATAAGCTTTGGGCAAACTTGCTGGCATTGATTTAAGTTATGCTTTTGTACCACATGTAGGTCAAACGCACATTCTGAAAAGATACAATACGAACAAGAATTCAATCATTAATATTGAGAGGTAATAACTGCTTACACTTTCTTCAGTAATTATTTCATTGAGAGGCTTTGCACTGAAGCTTTCTTTAACTGAAATATTATACATTTTTACAAAGGATGGTATCATATAACCATAGTTATTTGATAACTCTGCACAGCAACTTTTTGAATCATTTCAGTAAGCATTTCAAGTTGTTTTTTTGCCTTAACATTAGTTGCCTATATTTGCATTCCCCTGATATAGTTTAAAATGAAAGCATAAAGCTCTATAGAGATTTGTATTTCCAGTTCTTGCGTGCTTAAAACCTCTTATTAAAGAAGCAATGAGAACACTTGATGTAGGACTCGTGTACTTATGAGGGGACTCAAGAGCCCAAGGGAGCACAGTCCCGAATATTCAGATTTGATTATGAAGCTAATGGCAAACACTTTGCCGTGCCATTATAA
>NW_009190766.1:30307-30531 GCF_000690835.1 Fulmarus glacialis
ACCTAATCTTTCTCCCTCCCCTCGCACCCTCTCACTTTCTTCATTGTGCTTCACTTATTTCACTTTTTTTATCCTGTGCGAGAAATCCTGTGCGGCCATCCCCTAGAATTAAAAAAAGGCATTTTTACACTGGCTCGGGTTCGGGACTTCCCCGGCCCCTTCGCAGCTGTGGCGGTGTCAGGGCTCCAGCGGCGGCGGCCCTTGCAGGAGGGGTCCTGGCATTC
>NW_009190767.1:0-283 GCF_000690835.1 Fulmarus glacialis
TACCATTTTGGGACCTTATATTAACATTTGGGACCTTAATGTTAACATTTCATGGTCATGGTGAACATGACTTTGGTATCCAGTCCTCATGTTCACTTAATGTGCTTCCAAGTATCGCTCAAAAAGAACACAGATACTGTCAGAAAGTAAATATACGAGTTTTAATCTAGAACATATGTTCTCAGAACCAATTATATTATTTAGTGGAGCCATTGCTTTTCAATTTAAATGTGTCAATTAAATAAGCATAGGTTTAAATATCAGCAGATAGAGTGGAGCTGGG
>NW_009190767.1:303-927 GCF_000690835.1 Fulmarus glacialis
CTAGCAAAACTGGCTTCAAGCAGAAGAAATTTGCAGCTGTTTGCAAGGACCTAAATATATGAGTTTTGATTTATTTTAAACCGTTTCTCTAGATGTTATAAACTTTTGGCAATAAACACTTCTTGGCTTGGAAGAAATCTGCCATAGTTTTAGCTTAATGGTTAGATTCTTTCCTAGTTTAGCCCTTTCGATGTCTCTATTGTGTGGGAAGTTTTGAAATCCCAGAGCAAACAACAGTCATTTAAAAAAATACTATGATTTCAAGAATTGCATCACAGTGAAAATGAAGACTCCCATCAACTAGCATGGATTTCAAATCAGGCATGTATACACAAATCATAATTTTTTCACACTTATTCCCTTTCGTAAATCATATTCCTTATTTAAGGGACTGATCACAAATTGAGTTGTATAACATGGCTTCAATAAATTTCTGTCTGAAAACTGAAACTGCCAGTAAGTTTTTACTGAATGTCAAACTTGAAAATTGCTCCCACAAACTTCTATTTCAATGCAATACAATTATTAGGTACTGTTATGATCACAGTAGCCACAAACACGCTTTTGTCCAGCTCTTTGACACCGTGCCTGGTAGGAGCCAGGCCTGCATTGATTCCCTTGTAT
>NW_009190767.1:946-24320 GCF_000690835.1 Fulmarus glacialis
TGCATCATGGAATGTATGTTTTAAAGGGAAGATTATACTATCTGGAAGCAGCTTCCACTACTCCAGCAAACGCTGTAGGGTTTTAGAGGAAGCAATATTTGCTGCATAACCAGAAAAGAGATAGTTTAATAAAACGGGTGACATAGCCGCTCTGAAAAATGAAGCAGTTTGAAGTAAGGATTTGTATTAATCTGCTGAAGAATTGCTCCTGGGATTTTCTGCTGGAATTATCACAGACAAGCTGAACAGAAATGACTCTCAAATCCCTATTTGTTACCTTTTGTTTTCTTTTTCACTCTGACTTCTACTTTCTCATTCTCCACATATAGTGTTCCATCTTCCCTGGTTCTGCTTCCATATCTTTAAAATTCTTCTTTCATTTTGTTTGTTAAGAAAATCTGTCATCAAAAAGCTATCAAAAAAAAGCTATCGTCTTTTAATTATTGAAGTTTTAGTCTTTTTCAAATGTCTTTTAATACCTCAAAACAATAAAAAGTTATAGTTATTAGTAGTTCTCCAATACTTAATAAAGACAAAGCCCACCTCAGTTGTCATTCTTCACATCCTCCTTAGGTCTCGCTGTAGCTTTTCTCTGTAGAGCCAGACATGCCCACTGAGTTATTTCCTCAGGAGAGAAAAAGCAGTTCATCAAGCAAATATTATAGTGTTTGGGAGACTACAGGTATTTTTATTTATTTATTTCATTAGCTAGCATGGACATCTCAATAGTCGGTTTGTCTTGTGATATTCTATGGTCAGACTTTGAAGAGTTATAGCTGGCCATTAAACGTTTAAGCTTGTTTAATTCAAAAATATCCTTGGTCTGGGTCCGGTTAGTCTGGAAATATTCTTCCCAAGCTTCATTTAAGATCAGTGGCTTTAAGATACTATGGGCTGTGAGCTTCCCAGGCAGTAAGGCAGCAGAGCAGCCTCTATTTACCAGTCTACAGAACCAGGCTCCAAGCAGAAGAAATGTGCGGGTGTTTGCAGGGACATAAATATTTCTGGGCTGGTTTGTTTCAATCCTTTGCTCTGGGCATTACAGAACTTTGACAATAAGTAATTCTTGGTTTAGAGGAAGCTGTTTTTAAATCACCTTCATTAATGTTATCAGATGCTTGTAATAGAAATGTGTTAAATTTAATGGGACAACCTGAACTAGTCTGTTTAGTAAGAGAAGGGCTACAGAGCAGGCTGTCTGCTACTGGTGGAACCCCACGATTCCACCCCAAACTGGCCAAAATTAGGTAAACCTTCCTCCACTTGGTCAAGTAGCCCACCCTGGCAAAGTGACCTGTAACTCATTGATTTCACAGCAGGTACTGAAAGTGATGAGTAATGTGTGAAGCTTCCTGAGTAACTGATCAGGAAAAACTGAGTGTTCTTTATCATTGCAATAGCATTGGCTTACTAATAGTATTAACAAAACCATGAGATGTATTTTTGCATGTCGTGTTTCTTAATGGGTCTTATTTAATTGGCTTTGTCTCAACTGGGCTCTTTTTCAAACAGAATAGCTCATAGGTCACAAAGTAATGTGTTTAGTTAACAGACTATTTCTAATGATCTTATGTAATAGCCCTCCCAGTCTTTGAAAATGTAGCTCTCTATGGGGCTCCTATCAGGGAACAACTCGCTTTGCACGTCTCGTGTATCGAGCTGCTTCTGGCTGATGCAGAGTGAATAACCTGAGCCAGGGCATACATGTAATTTCGTGGCAAAGCACATGAGGGACAAAGCAGAGCAGACCTCTGTGGTTTCTGACCCTGTCAGAGTGATTTATTTCCCTGAGAGGTAATGAAGAAGAGAGAATGAAGTCCAATTAGATAGCAAATCCAGATCCCTGGCCCTCCATTACAGGGGTGACAGGAGTATTGGTAATTAGCAATGGGGCTACTCATACTAAATTTTACCAAGCGACATTGGCGTAGAACACTTTTATGCAAATGTTCTCACAAAAAATCAAAAGTCACCATTATTATACTATTCCCTTGTGAAAGTCGTCACTGTTATTCACAGAATTTCAGCCCGCCCAAAGGCAGCATGCCTGACCGGGGCAGTGCTGGAGCCAGCGGCCAAGGCTGCTGCAGCCCAGTGAAACGCCTAGTGTATGCTTCCTTCCTTCTTCACTTACGTGTTAAAGTTACAATTATTTTTGTAACTTGACAAAAGCAGAGACTAATTTATTCAAAGAAAGCCTAGATTTATACAATGGCTTTTATAATAGCCATGGCTGGCTGTGTCATTACTGGTAAAGAATCGAAGGGCTTTGGGGGAGCGTGCTGCTTTGACGTGGTATCGTCCTGAATGGAGACAGCAACTATTCCAGCCCTTCGTCCCTGAGACTAATGTCACCAAAGACTTTGTTTTTATAGAGAATTTCAGAAAGTTCCAGCAAAAGCTTTCCCAAACCCTTAAGGGGAAAATGAAAGGTGATTTGTTGTGGGTTTTTTTTTTTTTCATTAAGCAGTCCTTGCACACCGTTGAACCACCCCTCATCTGGAAGGGGGCTGTAACACACGTGCTAATAACATGCAAACCTGCAAAATGTGTTAAAAGGGAGTTAGGCAGGGGGTATGAGTGCAGCCAATAAATACTGGTGTTTCAAAACATAAAGTGAATTATGAATTGGATGATGAAGTTTTACACTCTGCAGTGTTCACTTGATATTATTTTGCCTATTATGTCCCCTTCTTGCTGACCCCTTCCTATCATTACACTCCATTATAGTTCATTATAGTGTCCTAGCATTGTAGTTCGTCATAGTGTTGCTTTGAAGGGCTTTAAGTCAGTCTCTCTGAGTGTTCATGAGTCTTACAAACTGTAGAAAATCCTGAGCTTTAGTTGCAGAGTATCTTAGAATTTGTGAGTTCAGTAAAAGGAAAGGGGCAAATGACTGACACGGAGGAAGCTTTGATGCATTGTGTAGGTCTCGTGGTGTTGTTTACAACTTAGGCTGCCTAATATTTGTTCTTAAAGAGGTTGGGTTTTTTAAACTTTAATTATAAAAACTTGGGTTTTTTAGAAATTGGACAGACATGGCCTGCTGTAGGCTTACAAAAATGTAATTAAAATAAATTAAAATTCAATTCTAATTTTTTCCCAAAAATTTAACTCTCAAAGTAAGAATCATTTAACTCAGGTATGGAAAAATGTGCTTCCTTGTTATTTCTTGTGAATAATCCTCAGATAGTTAAATGTGCCACAAGAATCGAAACATAAATATTTGACCCATAATATTAAAGCAGGTATACATGTCTTCTGGGGATTCCTTCTCTAACAGGAGTTCACATTCAAGGTCAGCTAATTGCTTCCGTTATAGAGAAATACCATAGTTAACATTGTGTCTTAAGGTCAAAGGGCTCCAGGTGACATTAGAAACTCCTTTGGGCAAAGCAGTGGCCATGCAATAGGAGGCAGTCAGTCTCCCATCACTTTAAAGTCTAAATAGACTGGACAAACCAGTGCCAGTGCCTGGGAGAGATGAAACTTTTCCACTGTCGCATAAGTGAACAGTGGCAAAATTAGGAAAACAAAGTCTACAGGAAATCTCGGTTATTTCAGTTTTATAATAAAAAACCAAAGTTTTCATGTCTCTAAAAAGTGTTACTAAACTGATCATATGTTAAAAGAAATGGGACTAGTTTGCACTAGTCAGAATATTCCCTGGTTTGCAAGGTTTTGGTTTGATCCCCCTTCCTCGTTTTGGATTTGACGTAGCCCAACCCATAGCAAGTCCTCGGAGCACAGAGATCAACCGCCCTGGCCTCTCTCCTCCTAAAGGACTGTTAGGCACAGAGCACACAGTTGTCTGACAAGGATCAGTAACTTCCCATGCATGGGTACAGTATTGTTGACAAGTGTAATAGTATATACATTTTTCATGAAGTGCTAAAATATCAGCACATTCTCTGTAGCTTGTGAGTCATAGTAACTCCACGGGGTGTTAGCAGATGGTGAGCTGAGTGAGACACTGTGCCATGTCTCATATATTTTGAAATAAATGAGAAACAGATTCTTTATAAAGAAAACAGAGCCACAATATTTTCCTTTGAAGGCAAATCCTGGTCTTTCTATATGACAGTATGTTGACTAAAAGGAGGGAGAAGAAGAAAATCATTTTAAGACATTACATAGTCCCTACATCACTCAGAGCCACTCCATGGGCTACTACTCCACCTAGTCTCAGCTTGCCCAGTCACATCTTCTCCAGCATTACTCCTTGCAATCCTATTCCTGTGACGCTGACAGTGTTTACAGGCTATCACTGACTATATCATTCCAAATCCTACTTTTTCAAGTATTGCAAAAAATATACTGTTGATGCTATGCATGTGTAAACATAAGAAGGGACTACAGTTAACCCAAAGTCTAATAAAAATATACTTTACTTTAAAAATATGCTTTGCTCCCTTTTGAGACGCCAATATGAACAGCTGTTAAAATTGAATGCATGTGCCAACTGTTTCGACCAACAAAGTATTTTAAAGGAAAATAAGTGTCTTGCCAACTGCTTTAAAAACAAACATTGCCAATATATTTAAGTAGCTAAGCATTCATCTCCCCTTACTTCAGTGCCTAAACAACTTGCTTAAAAAAGAAGTAAATATCAAAATCAAGACGTAACAGGGAAGTAGCAGCTTTCTAAAGGGGGCACCATAGTAGACACATCCACACAGATGTAGGATCTAATGCAGCAAGCATCTCTGAGGAGTACATTGCAACTGGAATGCCAAAAGAAGCTTTTGTTTCTAAGTGTAATGTACAGAGACTAAGATACACAGCATAATCTCCTTTGGTTGTTATTATGGCTTTCTTGTTTTGATCTCTGTAATGTGTTTGCCAAATCATTTAGTCATTCTAATCTTCTTGTCAGCCTACTTCAGTGACAGGTCAGAGTACCCTAAGATTATAAAGTTTCCAAAACATGAAAAAGAATTAATTCACATAGCTCAGCACTGGTTTTCAGTGCTGTTTCAGACCCGAACAGAGTGGTGAGACAAACAAGTCTTATAGGATTTTTGAGAATAATACATTTTTAGCAATTTCAGTGACATTACACTTCAAACAAATTCTGTCTACTTGTTTAAATAGCTCAACAAGTCCAAGTTTCTCTACAGTGTTTTAATAGATAAATAATCCACTAAAGAACAACAAGATAATCATTGATTAGAGGAAACAGAATCAAGAAAGTCTTCTAAGAAAGAAAAGTGCTTCTCTTAAAGAAATAGAAAACAAGGTGGAAAAGGAGATAAGACCTGTGACAAAGAAGAATTACAGACCCTCGGCAAAAAGGTTATTTTTTAATCTATTTGGCAGCGATCGGAACTTAAAGCAGGCTCCTTTAGGCTCATTGTGAAATGTTTGCCGTTCTGGGCTAGCTAAGCCTAGAAGGTGCTATTACACACATCTGATTGGCAACTTTACTAGTGCAGGGAGTAAATCAAAACAAAAGCAAATGAAACGTAAGTAGTGCAGATACTCTGCTGCTTTTTATAGTGTTCCTGTGTAGAAAGAAATTCTTTTCGTGCAAAAATTATATTAAAATTGAAAGACACAAAACAGTGATAATATCACTGTGCTATCTATTTGCAAATCATTGAAAAAAATGGCATTTTCTAATCAATTAATGGGTTATTTATTACTAATGCTGCTACTATTATTTTATACCTCCAGGTACTCAAAATGGCTTCAAGGACATTTCCTACAGAGTTTATAAAACTATCACCAAACCACACCAAAGGTAGGCATGCCCAGAGAATTTCATGCCAAAAGACTCAACTTACTTTCTTTTTGTTCTCTTTGTATAGCACATTTTTTGCAGCAAAGCCAATTACTTTTTTTAACCATAAAGTTGTATCTCTTGAGCAGAATTTCCTTTCAGAGCATTGCACTGTGATATTTGGCCAGAGCACAGCAAGCCTGCAAATGTGCAGTGTTTCTCAGGCATCTGAATCTGGGCCAGGCAGGGACTGACCGGGAGGATACCCATGCTGCAGCTCCCTGCTTGCACTCCCAGTGTCACAGACACACTTTGTCATGTAGAAAAACGAGCATCCAGGGGGGTGACAGTGCCAGGCTCCCATCGGTTTCATTTGAATGGGAGCATCTCAATCTCTCTCTCTCTCTCTGTCATTAGCCACTCATGGACTACCTGAACGGCACTCCACCTCAACAGGGCAGGCTCGTGCCTCTTTCACACTGAACAAGTCATTTCGCTTCTATCTTATAGCCCTTGGCAGTTCCTGCTCCAGGGAGATGTAATATTTACGCTGGGGAAACCTTCCAAAGAGCTGGTTGTTTGAGCTGCTCAGTGACAGAAATGTCCTTCAGACTGATCTGCCGCCCTTATTTTAACCGCTGCATCTGCTTCGTAGGCTACGTACCACTGTTCTTTTTATAGTTTCATCTGTTTTACTTTAAGCCTAAAGCTTCTTCTAATGATCTCCTGACTCAATAATCTCCATGATCCAAGCTTTCTTCTTAAGGATCTGTTTTCTCCGTGATAGATCAGAAACTGCTGCAGATATTGGACTTACGTAACCTGTTCAGAAATCACCAGGCTGCAGATTTTGCTTTTCCTGGACTCCACCTTTGCCTCAGGCATCAATGTCATCATGAAACCTCAAGATGCTTACTTTCTTGCTTCACAACTAAATTTTTATCCTGGCTTATTTACAGTCTGCTCCTAGACCAGTTTTTTTGAAAGATGGATTCCCCATCACCTTGGTACTCTGAGTCATTAAACTCACTATTAAGTCAATCTGGCTTTAAGTCCCTATATATGATCAAGTTCAAACCCATTGCCTTGACTGTACCTGAACAAAGTATTCGTGCCATTTTCTTCCAATGCACATATAGCCTGAATCACCACCCAACGGGTGCACCCGACCCAGCCGGGCTGGCAGCACAGCCCAGTGGCGCTCAGTAGCCCCAGCATGCAGAGGATGTTTTCCAGGCTGCTTTAGAGCACACAAATTGTTTATGAAGTTTCAAAATCTATCATCACCTGTGTCCCTGGATCTCTAAAGGATGGGCAATCTCTCTGAAGTCTTTGAGGTGTCATGACTGAGCACATGACAACCTAAAACGTGTCATAAGAAATTTGTTGCTTTGTAAGGGATTTTCTCCCCACTCTCTCTGCAATGCTAAACAGGCATTAGTGAAGCATAACTGTTACGTAAAAAGTCCCCATGTTATATAGATTACTGTATGCATGAGCAGACAATAGGCTAGTTAATATTTCTGCTTGATACCTATATTGTTATGCGTGATTAACCTTTCATAACTTTCAGAGCAGCAACACTATGTGATAATGCCAAAACAGAAAAGGTCTAGGAGGGAATAAAGATACTTGTCTAAAAGCTGATGCACTGGCTCCTGAGTCCAGTGCACTCAATGGTGCAGAAAAAATGCATGTTGAAGTACAGGTCAGCAGACTGGAGGTAAACAGCTATGTAAGAAGGAAAAGAACTTGGCAGACCAGACTTCAAATAACAAAAATTGAATATGAATCCTTAAGTAAAACTGTAGAAGACTCACAGTGAAAGTGAAAAAGCTGACAGTGAAAGGGATGCTCTTAGCTGCCCTTTACTGTATGGACCAGAAAAGTTACTAAGGTGATATTAAGTAAAAGAGCAGGAGAGTCCTTATATCTTTAGTATAAATATGACAATATTTCTGTTTCATATTTTGCATGAAAGTGAAAGTGCGAAAAGCTCTCTCAGATGCCAATAAAGATAATACTCATCAGTTTAAGGTTTAGTGAACTTAGATTCAGATACATTTAAATTGCTTACTCAGGCTCACAGAAAGTGAATGTCAGCATTGGGACTAAAGCCCAGCGGTTAAGACTAAAGTAATATTCAGAGGCCTCAGACAAGATGAGTGTCCCATTGCCTCAAATCTAGTGCAAGAAAGAACACGGTGCTGGGACATGGGCTATGGAATCAGAAGGGAAAAGTCTTTCCAAGGACACAGAAACAAAAGCAAATCACAGCCCTCTTTCTCTGTCTTAATAAGAATTTCACAGATTTCATATATCACTCCTGTACCTTATTTTGTTACGTACTTTGTTCAGATGCTTTGAGCTAAATCTCAGTTGTTGACTTTTCTACTGGCCTGTTCTTGGAAACCTTGTTTCTAAAGATTTTTCTTTTGTATTTTAATATCTACCACAGCAGATCACCAGAGCCATAAAAAACCAAATTTGTTAAGGACAATGTCAGGTGTGTTTGTGAATACTTCAAGAAAGTACATAAACATAATACCACGTAAAATCATTTCTTTGACTGCTGCACGTTTTAGTAAGAAGCAGGCAGTCATCGCAGGTACAGTGAGAAAAACGTAAGTCTTCACAACTCTGACATTTTGTTAAAGAGTTACTTTTCTAAGGAGTTATTCTAGTAACTCCTGGTACCAAAGGGAAGGTCCAGCTTTTGAATGCACATCTTTGTCCACTGGCTAGAGGACACTGGTAAGGCCCAGCATAATCCTTGAGAGGTCACACAAGGATAAGACTCATGTCCTTAGCCAACATCCAGGAGCTGTAAGCAAATACTGGAGAGAGCAAACAGTATTTTCAGTAAAAAAAGACTAATTTTGGTGTCTCTGTTTACAACTGTCTCACTTCTCAGTGAATTCACAAACCTCAAACCTCGCCCCTCTGTTTGTTTTCAGGCTTTTGCAGCTATAAAAATTAGCAACAACTTTGCAGCTGACAGGATTTTGGCATAAGTCATTTGGCACCTAAATGCTGAGTCTATTCTGACAGGCATAAAAGATTTATTATGATTAACTTTTTTAAATAACAATTAATTTTTATGCCCTGTATTAGTCACCTGGGAAAAAAAATTATCTACTTTTAGTGTTTATATGCATAACTCTAGACAGGCTCTTTTTTTAGCAAGAGGACTAAATTTTTTAGAAAATTTTATCAATGAGTACACAAACAAAATCGGCATAACATCAGCTTATATAATATAGCTTGTACCTCAGCATTTCTGTTACAAATGTGATGCCAGTAATTCTTTCCATCTTTCACAAAAGGCTTTAGAGAACACTTGCAAAAATATTAATTAGAAATTTAACTCCTTAATGAACTGAGAGGACAGATATTCCCTGTTTATAAGAGCTTTAAATTTGTATTCTGAAAACCCTCCTGTTTAAGATGTGTTTTGTTTTATTCTGATGAGCAAAAGTTTTAAATGCCCTTGTCCATCAACAAGATTGAAAAATCAAGGTTGCTTTTATTTTCTTCTATTCATACTTAATGTCAAAGAAATGGTATCCAGCAATTGCATATAAAAAACTTTTAGCTCCTACGTGCCTTTTCTAGAGCCACCTGCTCCTGCTAATATCCTATTGATTTTCATTTTCAAAATTAATATATTCAGCTGCTTCTGTATAACAAGTGTAGCTTTTTGACAAATACATGCAGAATGATACCTCTGCTGCACTTATGGGTCTTGTTTAAATTAGATCCCAGGTAAATAGAGACAGGCTGGAAAAGAAAGTATTCAGGTTTCAATGGACAAAGACCTAATTAATAAAGTAAAGTGGTTTGCCAAAATGCAAGTTCAGGTCGAATTTGCAAATTCAATTTAAAACACACATTCTAAACGGCTCATTAGCCAAATAAATAGAAAAAATAAGCACGAAAAAAAATGAAGCAGAACCATTATACAGTAAGGATAATAAAAAATTTAAAGAATTTTAAGCCCAAAAATGAAATGTAGCATGTGCCTACATTTTTAATAAAGGTGATAAAGTAGGATATGGGGACAAAACTATGGTTGGTTAATGAACTGCGAAATTAAAATTACCATATCCAAGGTTCATCCAAGGCTAAAATGTATGTGTTCACACAAGGAATCTCCATCCAGAATACTGAAAGAACTGGCACAGGATCAAACCTGAGATGCCTCGTGACAGCGGAAAAGCAAAAGTAGAACTTCCATTTACAAAAAAGGGGAAAATAACAGTCAAAATCACTGCCTGATATGTCATCACCATCGAGACCAGGATGAGTTTACCATAAAATAATGAAGAAATTTATAAAGAAAAACGACATTAAAATACAGCATGTGATTAATAGTGATCAGTTGTATCAAACTCATTGAACTGATCCTTGAATTAATGTTCAAGATTTTTTTTGTTGCTGTGTTTTATTTTTAGAAGATGTGAAGAAGTGAAGAAATGCAATAGTGCTAATGTTCCTGGACTTCAATAAATACATGGAAAATAATTAATATGGAGGAAAATAGTGGTTGTATGCTAAGAAAAGAATTGGTTAGAAGAAGTTTTGCCAAAATGTGAAGTATTGGACTGGAAGGACGTTAAAACAGAGTGTGCCTTTAGGAGTAGTAATGGGCTCCACCTCATTCAGCGTCCTGTCAGGGAAGATGCTTTATAAAGCCCTTGCTACTGAATTGTGCTGGTGATGCAACACTGGGAGAGTAGCACACACCAAAGAGGACAGGACTGTCACAGAGAAGAAACACAATATGGGGAATTAGATTGATTAAAATAGAAAAAAAGTATAATTACAGAAAGCTACAGCACTTTACTGATAAAAAGTCAGTGGAAATGTGAGAAAGGTGCCCTGGGCAGGAGGCCCCATTTGAGAAAGCAGGGCTTTTAGTAATGATAAGAGCGACTAAGCCCAAGGCTTGGTAAAGATTGAGAGTGTGTGACAGGAGCAGGGGGGACAAAGGAATTAAAGATAGGTTTGAACTTTTCCATGGAACAAGTTCTCAACAGGAATAGATTAAAAAATAATTTTAATGAGCTTTTTGATAAAATTTTGGTAGTATTATCAACGGTATTAAATAGCATAGCTGTCTGTTTTAGGAAGACCCTGGAGCTGGTATTCCTATCCTAACAGCTGAACCCTCAATGTGTTAAATAAGGCCAAGATATCATGCAGAATACAGTAGCTGTAATGTCTATAACATAAACTTGTATAACATAATACGAGTCTATATATAGTCTATAAAGTCTATAACATAAAATCACAATACTCTAATGAATGGAAGATTAAAATTTTTACCTTTAGAAATATGAAATCAAGGAACATTCACCTTTTTCAGGAAAGGCTCTGTAACTGCCATGCCATGTCCCCTACTGTTTGCAGCTACGGTGTTTACTTGAGAGTGGGGCAGCCTTGGTTTCCAGTCTGTATTCTGCGGGAGTGTCTCGGGGCTGCTGAGAACGCCTGTGGAATCCAGGAGAATCCCAGCCAGGCAGCTGAACTGTCCCTTGGCTTGCGTCTGTTGGCTCTTCAGTCCTACCATTGCTGCCTTCTAAGATGGGCAGATTTGCAGATCCGTGAAGGCTGCACCTTCATTATAATTAGAAGAGAGAAGTGAAAAATGGGACCACTAAGCTATACAAACTTTAAGAGGACATGGATACCGTTTGGCTATCAATTATGTATCAATTTCAGATATTTGTAGATTAAATTGTGTGTGCCAGTTTGTGCATATGTGAATAATTTTAGCTTTCTTGACCTTTCGTTTGCATGCAATATGTGGGAGATACAGCAACTTATTTTTAAAACACCCAAAACATAAGCTTCATTTCCTCCTACTTATAAAAAGGTCTCAGCTTATACGCTTCTATGGAAATACAGTGTTCAGCTTCCTGCTAAATTTTTAGCATGTTTCTGCCAACTTCTCAAAATGTTTTCCTTCACCCTTGTTGATTGTGAAAAAACTCCAAACCAGATCTGGAGGCAAAACACACTGGAATAGACTGGAGACTCTAAGTGGCTAGTAATTAATTTTTGACATTGTGAGCTGATACACATGGGCCTTTTTCCTAGAGGTGTGAAAGCTGGGCAATCGGACTTCAAGGAAAGGGGAGTCTGGGCCTGCCCAGCAGAAGTCATTTCTTCCCCACTGTGTCTGCAAACATGAAATAAACAGTTTTCCACGGACCACAAGCCCATCATTCCTGAGAAGCTTCTGTCGACTCTCTTGTAAACTGTAACTGCATTTCCTAACTAAAGACTCAGCAAGAATCACCCCCTGCCCCTTAGCACCAGGGTAAGAGCAAACTGTATGAATCGGTGTCCTTCATACACAGTTCAGGTACCATGGACTCTACTGTGGGCCCTGCATCACAGCTTCTCTCCTACTACAGTTACTGTAGTAGCTGTACAGTGTAGCTGTCCTAAAGTCACATTTCTATGCAATATTGTTCTTATGCTCAAAGATATGATTATACTTGCACCGAAACAACCCATTTTTTTCAAAGCCTTGTGTTTGTTGGAGTCACCACCCCAGACAAAGGATCTACCCTGACCTAGTACCAGTGAAAACTTAATACTCATGGCCATGAGAGAATGATGACAACTCTGGCTTATGCTATTTCCACTGCCTGCCCCTATCATAATGATTCCTCACAACTGGAGGAACAGAAATGAAGGCAAGAAAACTTAAGTTTTCCTGCCCAGACAGAGGAGGAAAAAAAAAAAAAAAGCAGAAAAAAAAAGAGGAAGAAATAATCTTAAAATCAACAAAAATCTTTGATGCTAAGTTTGGAATAATGTCCATTTTTTTCACCCCTGAAACTTCATTTTTAGTAGTTGCTTCTTCCTACTTTTTGTTTACCAGATGCGGACAGTGAGTTATAGCAAAATAAACAGAGCTGGTTTTCCACTTCCAGCCCTTATTCCTGCATGCTTCTTCATATGGTTTTATTTTTAAACATTTTCCCATAAAGATGTAACTTACTTTAGGGCTTACTTCAAGGAAGTTCCCAACACATTCCCATATGCGATTGCTTAACCCAGACCAGCTGATCTTTGTAAATCAGCGACAGACCCAGCAGCAATATCTGACTGGACTAGGTTGATGTGTTTTGCCTATTTGTAGTGCAGTCAGTTCACTAGTGAGGAGCGGGCAAGAGGCTCACTGTCCCCTGGACCTCATTAAATAGGCTTATTTTGGCCTGCTGAAACGTTACCTCAGGACGGGAGCACAGAGGCTGGAACAGAGCTCTGCCACGGGAACGGAGGTCCTCTCTCACCGGCGGAGGTGGTGTCTGCCTGAAGAGTTTTAAGTCAGGTTTCCTCCCTGCCACTGTCTCTCTAGGTATGACATAACGATACAATGACACTTTAATGAAAGTGGGTTTAACTCAGAGACTTGTCAATGTTCACGCCGAAGAGGTTCAATCCCATCCCAGGGACCACTTTGCAGTCACTTCCCCATGCGTAACGACATCTCCCCACACTGACAGTCTCCAAGCATGTGCTGGCCCTCCTGAGGCTTACTTCTTAAATTTAAGTACGTTTAAACTTACTTAACGAATTGCACAGACATCTTTCCAACATAAGGGAAACCGCACGAGTGGCAGAGCGCCAGCAGAGCCAGCCCGCGCCACGATCCTCTCCCAGGCTGGGCAGCCTGGGGCTGCAGAAGAGGGAAAGCCACAGATGTATTAACATTACGCCAGTCAAGACTCGTTATTCAGTTCTTTCAGGTATGGGGGCAGTCATTAGTGCTTCCTAACCTACTCTCATTTTCCTCCGCTGTCATGTCCGGCTTTGCTATTTCTAGCTCAGACAGGCTGGCAAAAGTTATCCTTATGCAGTGAAGCTCAAGTGCCAAATCCAAAGGTCCCTTGAGGCTGCAGATTATTTTGCTTGGAGGCTCATCTCCACTCTAGCTAAGCAGAAGAGTCAAAACACAACAAATCTGATTAGTCTTTCTTCAGCCCACGAGTATGCAACTTCTGCTACCGTAAAAACTAGAACCCGAGGCTCCGGTTGTGCAAAAACCTCAAAATTGCTTTAGAAGGGTTCGAGCCCGGTAGAGGAGCAAAACTGTGGACATCTCATCTCATGCCAGAGCTCGACGTGCAGCGCCTACTGACTCTGCGCTGTTCGTGGCACGTGCAGGAGGCTCATGTGAATACAGTGGGCGAGTTAGGCTGGGCAGGGAAGCCCCTGCTGAGCTTTGGACTCCTACTGTGTCGGGCAGCCTCTGGGACTGGTACAGGACTGTCAGCAGAAGCGGCGTTCTCCAGTCAGATTTTTGCATTTAAGTCAATAGGTATTGGATTGCTCCCAAAGCTGCAGAAGTGTTTGGAAAACAGGAAAAAGACTTAGGATCTTAACTGCCGATTTTCATTAGCAAAGATTAAAAGCTACTTTAAGTTAGCCTAACTAGAGGCTTTACTTACTAATAAAGCATTATAGTTTCCAAGTCCCTGTAAGTATAGCTCGAGGTGCAGCGTCAGCTGCTTTGCCTGCATGAGTTGGCGTCTGGAGACCACGCATGTCTTTCGGCTAATGCGGTGGGAGGTTGTTAGGCAGGCTGCTGCAGTGGTGCACTAAAATGTCCTGCTGCTTAGCTATCACCTCAGAGGCAGAATTTATATAAAAGATACATGAGACATGCTTTTCTAAATTTAGTAATGACTTTATTAATCTGGACAGGAATATCCTAACCAGAAATGAGAGAGCTATTTTTGTTCTTCTGTGTCTGTACAGAAATGCGTTTGATAACATTAGTAGCAGCCAGGTTGCCGAGACATCCATCAGAGTTGCTGAAGCTCAGAGCTACAGCGGAGCATTAGTTAGTGACAGCAGCCCCAGCCCCCCGCCCTTCGGGAAGGCTGTACCTCCTGCTGCCTCGGGGCCACAGCACTGGCTGGTGTTGTCACGGCTCTGGCTTTGCTGCCACCTCCGTCTAAGCCTTTGTTCACTTGATTGAAGCATGGCATACTGAAACACAGTGGCGAAATCTCAAGCTTTGTGGGGTGCCTTATTTGACAGAGTTCACAGCTCTGCTACAGCTCCAGTTCATCATAATAAAGTAACTGTTTTAGTGTACACAGGGAGTGTTTCTTTTTTCATTCAGTCTCCTGTGCTTCTGATTTATTGCAGTTCCATTATGTGTCCCCTAGGAACTGCTCTCAGTTAGACTTTCAGCAGACATGTCTGATGGCAGATTGCCATTTAGAAGGTAAGCAGTTACTCCTGTTTCAAGGTTTGCCATTCAGCATCTCCATGGAGAAAACTCACGTTAACAAAGGAGAGAGCTGAGCGCACACAGCTCCTCAGATACAGTCCAGAAGTCAGACTGCACAGCTCAGCAGAGAGCCCTGCCTTCACGGGCGGTGCCAGCTGAGGTCTCGGCAGCGTTTTCCCTGGTTCTCCCCGCGGGGTGGGACAGCAGCTCAGGTCCAGTGTGGCAGTCCCGCGTCTGCTGCTAACAGCGAGAGAAAGCCTGGGTTTGGTTACACTGTTCAGCTTGCGATGGGATCTGGACATGTTTTCTATTCCTCTTACATACAGTTCACATCTTAAATATAGAGACAAGTCATAACTGATACTACTTGAACTCACCTGCCCTTATGGATTCAATGTTTATAGATTTTTTTTTAAATGTAATTTTAGTCCAAAGCTTTTTGACTGAGGAGGATTTAAAAAAAAAAAAAATGCAGGGATATCACACCTCTAGTGCCTAATATTTTTGCTTAGCGTGAGATAAGTTTCTTCCCAACTCATTCAGATCATTGCTGGGCAGAAGCTGACCGACTCGCCTTCACTGGTTTTGATGTTTCTTTGATGAGAGACTACTTTGCTAACAAAGCTGCATGGAGGTTTAAGAAACACTTCAAGTTAGCATTAGAAAACTGCCTTTTACTTTTCTCTAATTGGAATAAAACACATTTGTTCAAGCGACCCACATTTTATGTCTGTCATCTTCACAAAATAAAAGCAAAAGTAGGAAAGTTGCATAAACTGAACTCCTAACAGGGCAGTTCCCAAAGGACTGGTAAGGAGTCATTGCTTCCTGGTGCTTCCTAAAATTTACCCATCAAAAGTGGAATGAATAGAATGAATATGCAGGTAAGTTTTTGGTTTTGGGCCATTCTGCCTAGTCACTGGCACAGAAAAAAATAATATAACTTAAAGAAATAGGTACAAGGGCACTTAAAAACGAAATTAAGTACATTTATGATTCTATTGGTATCAGCTATGTAATTTTCCATTAAAGTTAAAATCCAGTGATGCATTTCCCATGTTTACTTGCAGAACTTAACCCACTGTTGGTACTTCATCAAGACTACATCTTAATTGCTCACAGTCACAACAGGATAACACCTGGATCATTACCTAAAAACTTTTATGCTTTTTCTGAATTATTTTTAATATTTTTGTTCACCAAAAACACCTGTGTTGCTAATTCATACTACTAGTTTAATCAAGTTTCGTTAGAATCTGTCTTGCCTTAAGTTTAGTCTCGAATAACTTCTACGCATGCCTCTCTACAATCTCTAAGATTGGCAAAATTAGTTTAAGACTCTTACCTATCTTGAGTGGTATGCATCTCAAAATCAGCTACACCCTGATAGCTGATGGTGTATAAACACTGAGTTGCAAAAATGAACCTGTAGGATTAAAAAACGCAGCAGTACTCACAGCACTGAATGCAGGGAGTTGTGAGAGATTTTGCTGATTTCCTCTTGCCATAAGATCCTGAACCCCCAGGGAGCTTCCCAGCTGCCTGGCTGTAAGTTGAGGGGAAAAAACTGCCATGGGTTTTTCTGAAGTAAAATTACACTGGTTTACTTCTGACAGGCTCTGTAGAAAACAGGACAGTAACAGTAATTTAAATAATTGCTTCAAAATAAGCGTGCATGAGAAACAGCTTTTTAGATGAGTTCTCCCAATAGGACAGTGGCTTCAGACTGAACTGTTAAATAGCCCAGTTCTAGATGGGACTTAGCACTACCAGTGCAAGTGGTTACACTTCAGTTACAGTCACTAGGTCCCAGTGGAAATGTTTACTCCTAACTACATCCCCCTAGCAGAGAAAAAAAAGGCAAAAATTTGGGTTTTTACTATTCAACTGCTTAATTATTTATCTTCCATTTTCTATTTCCATCATGAATTAAGCTGTGCAATAGACCCCAAGAATCATTGATCTGTTTAAATAAACATTATGACACACACCAGCCCGCAAGAGCCATCTGACACTGATTTCTTTTGTTTCCATTTGTGGAGCAGGCAAATTACATACTGTACAGTTTGAACAAACCTACCCATGTGATTTCATCAGAGATCTTCATTTGTGGTGGTAAGTTCCACCACACCATTTGATGGTCTGTTTTTCACAAATGGAAACTTTTCTGGCTCTTGGAGGGTGAAGGAGATGGTGTTTCCGTAAGAGGAGTTGCTACATGTACATTTGTGGTTCTCTCATTGGCATAAAGCTAGTAAATGCCAAACTCACAGGGTTTAGGATCATATATATGTTAACCACAAACTTATTTCTCCTCTGAAGGAATTGAAAAGGAGCTTGCTGGAAACATTTTTCCATCCATTTGTGATACGCTTCACATGTTAGGAAGGCTAACTTTATAGGTACCATGTACTCTCATTCAGCAAGATTGTTTCCATAGGAAAAGTGGCACTATTCCCTGGTCTAAATATACATTAAGTAAAAAGACTTCTTGCAGGCAGAGTTTAAAATTGTGCAAGCATTGACTGAGCAGTTGAACCAACATTCAGCCCCCGAGACTGGAGCACGCCGAGTTCTGGGAGGCACTGCAGGAGAATAGACGTAGCCTCCATTTCGGGAGCATGGCTCTCCCTCATGGGGTGAAGGATGCCTTGTAGCACAGGGCTCCTGCCTCTGCCTTAGGAAGTGTCTCCTTAAGATGCCCCCTACAACCACCCAGGGGACACAGAGGCCACCCAGGTCCAATAGACTCAATGGCGTAAAGGCTGCCCCAGCAGCATTTCCTCCTCGGTCCTTCAGGTCAGGTACTTGAGGCTCTGGATTTGACCTGTGTTGTCAAGCCCCCCAGAAGCAGCAAAGCCAAGCCTCTACAAGCAAAGCCTCTGAGGACCCCTGAGCGAGAGAAGGTTAGAGGAAAATTAATTGCCCAGAAGAAAACACGTGAGGGAGCTTCAATGGCTTCCTAACACAGAGAGCAAAGAAACCTAATGCCAGGTGCCAGCTGGTGACACCATCTTCAGCAATTCACCCAGTCCTCTTGCCATGCAACAGTGACACTGAATATGGGGAAAAAGTATTTGAAGCAGCAAGGGTTTTTTAAATTTTTCTTAGATAGCGCTCTTTACATGCCAGAGAACTTTTTATCTTTATGTACAAGGCCTTGCTGCCAGAAGTGTTGAAATTCAACACAAGTATTTTGTCATTTATTATTACGAAATAAAGCATAACGTTTTTTCTACAGATAGTTTATTTTGTTCCCTGAGTATTACTTTAGACTATTGGCAGTCTAACTGCCTACTATTTATCAGAAAGCTAATTTGATCAATCCTGTAGCAGGCAGATCCGTGGCCCTCCTCCAGACGATATTGAAAATGCTGGTTTAGCATCAAGGAGGCTATAAATCCACACTATACAATCAAGCTGAAGGTTCAAGGAACAGCTATACTGAAAAATAAGTAGTTATGTTCTTGCTACAGCCTTGAGATAATTTCTTAGCTAGCTGATCCCTCTAGAGTCTAACTTATGTGCCAGAACAGCATATAAACTCAAGCAATATTGTAAAGCAATCCCACAGATTTCTAAATTTTCTGATGTTAAGAGATAACCACATGGATTGACAGAGCAAATAAAAAAATATTTGAGAGAAAATGAAATCTTCTGGGTCCTGGAGATGTAAAAAACCTGAACTTCCCCGTATTTAGACATCCCAGGAGAGGTTTCAATCCACGTGCTTCCTGCAGTTGGGAAGCCCTTGGTACTCTGAGAGGACCAGTAAATGTGACTTGTGTTAAAGATCACATGTTCTGGCAATATAACTTACTTTCCCATTAACGTCCTCAGGAATATTGCTTTGTCTCGAAGATTGATGTATGCATGTACCTCTGCTTGGCTTGGCAGAAGCCGTAGGAAGGAACTGCCCATGTTTGGGCAGAGTTGTTGGTAACTTGTTTGCCTGCAGTGCATCTCGACTAGTGGGCTCTGTGCATGCCTATAATAGAGGTGCTAACTTCTGTGTGGAAGTGTTAATTAATAACAAAACATAAGGTCACCTCTCTACAATTGAAATTCCTTCTCTGTGGAGAAGAACAGAGAGCAGCAGTGATGCAAAAGAGCATGCTAAAGCCACTGTAAATATAACGAACAGGCATGTCTATTCCCTGAGCTTCTCTTCTTACAAAAAAAGATGAACTATTTGGATGCTAGAATATAACTTCTCACAGATTACAAGCACAAACAGATCTGCTGCTGCAGAACAGGCATCTCAATTTACCTAATAAAGATTTACTGACGTGCCGGAAAAGCTTGTATGTTGGTAACAAAGTGGAAAAGGAATGCAATAAAGCCACGTCATCTCTTTCTGTGAAAAAATACGCGAGACAACGTAGAACAACTGCGATTCCTGCCTAGGCACCCTCTCTGAGAAAAGTGCTTGCAGGCCAGCAGAGTGAGGAAGATGGTAATTCTGTGGAATATGACGATCAAGATTTTCCTTAAGGACTCCCTAGGCTCTGGGGTCAGTTTTCACTTTTAGGAATTTATCTTCAGATCTGTCTCCTCAAATGGCTTATGTCAGTCAAAAATTGAACCCAGGGAGGATGCAAAGACGTTAGTTCAGAATGTAATAAAAACTATGCAAGAAAGGTACCTTCCCTGGTCTCTTCTCCTGAGTGAGAGGGTACTAAATCAGGTAAAAGAGCAAGCAGAGACCTCGCTTTGTTGAAATATATGACAGAGAAAGAGAAAACCCTTTGTGTAAGCCATTTTCCTACACGGAGAGTGAGGGAATTTATGTCCCATTATGTGCTCAGCAAGAAGTGTAAAAATATGATTCCTTCAAGCATGTGTGAATAGACACTCAGGATCAATCTATATGATGAAGCCTTTGTTTTCAGTATCCTATGTGCTACACCTTCACATAGACAATAAGCAAGGAATATCAACTACAAAAAAAAAAAAAATCAATAGGGTATGAATTAACATTTCATTATGTCAGATCTATGAAGGCTGAATGGTCTCAGCCATGCACATAATATAATAGGATTATTCTATTACACATCTACCAGTCATTTTTGTTGTATGATTGAGACAAACATGGCCAGAAACACAGTGATGCTGCCAGCCAACGTGGAGGTGATAGGTGAGGGAGCTCTGTGGTGTGGAGTTAAGTTATAGTCAAGTTATACAGTCATTTGGAGGGAGATATTAGTTACACTCTTTTAGGACAGCTGGGGTCCCTATGTCCAGAAAGCCGCTTCTTTGAATTTTGTCTGGGAGGAAGGGACCAGGCATCCTTCCCCATGTGAGAGCAGCTGGAAGAGTGCTTGGATGAGCCCTGCAGCCCATATGGGACTGTGCTTGGTATGTCTCTATGCTTACCAGAAACTCACAGGTTTTGCACTCAGGTTTGACTTATGCAACTCCTTCTGAGCAAAAGGAGTTGCAGCTTCTTTATCCATCTGCCATGGTGTGTGCTAGCTGTGCTGCTACAGATCCTTGTATTGAATTTAGCCCTAAAGCTATTAAAGTTTCACAGGTACTAAATTCTCCAACATAATTTTTAGAAATATAAAATAAGGCAGTAAAGTTGTTAACTTAGAACTTGCTTGATATATTGTCAGCTCGAGGCCTTTCTAAGAAAACACATGGCAGAAAAGCAAAACAAAACTAAACAGTAACATAAATTCTGAGTTCATAAAATGTTCAGTGCAATTTGCAGCATTGATAGTTGTTACAGTCCTGTCTTATACTGCCAGGAAATATTTGAACATACTTAAATATATATGCATGATCCACCCTGCCAGACTACATAAAGACAGATAGGAATGAGCTGTGTATTCTGTACTTGATCGCTGGATTGTATGATACTAAGACTGGTCGTAGTTATAAAGTTGGTTCATGCAACTATTCATATTTACCTAGAAGTTCTCAAGATAGACATTGAAACAATAGTTCTTTTCTTACCCAAGAAAACAAATGCAGAGAGATTGAATGTATCCGAGCTCTTCTGGAAGACACTTGTAAGCAAAGCGTGCTTTCTTTTCAATCACACAGGGAGATGGGTAGAATGCAGCCGTCACCAGACGGAAAATAAAACAAAGCACTCAGAGCTGGCAGCCAGACCAATATAATGCAGCAAAGGTTGGAGACAAAGCCTGTGAATCATTCCAGAAATAAAGTGGTTGGGATTTAAGCTTTGGACAAATATTACTCTGCAGTAAAAATATGTGAATCTTCATCAAGAAGTAAATCTAAAACAGGATTTTTTTTTTAAAGGACCTCAAAATTAAATGCCTCTGTTGTCCGGTAATGCTGGAGTTTACGAGAGATGTATAGACCATCTGTTCAAGAGACCAGTAACACAATCTGTGCAGCCGATCAGCACGATAGCAGTAGGAAATTATTTCATAGCGGCTTATCACATCTGTTTTTAAAACTAGTAGTCTTTTAGACTTTTTTATTTTTAACACATTCTCTGCATCTCTCACAAAACCTCTTTTCTGATAGGATTTATGCTTTAGGAGACAACTTTTAAAATTTTTTATCAGTCTCTGAACAGGAATACATGAGTACATAAATACATATACAGTATGGTGCATGGGTTTTCCTGCAACCTATTACTACCTCTGAGAATAGCAGTTAGGGTTATGTCAGCAATGAAGAACATCACTATCATCATAAAAGACTAATATAAAACCTTATTACATGGACTCTCTTGATTAATTATACAAAAAAAAAAAAAATCAGCAGTCCATTAACTGAACTCCCTGGCTGTTTTTCATTTTTACTAGCCTATATAATTATTATCTGGGTATAATTTTTACTATTTTGAAACATTTTGTTAAATTCTGAATATGGAAATCAAGAACACTTTACTGAGTGCATTTTTGATCAGTTTATTTTTGCCAAGAATTCAGAAAATGTATAATTAAAAGTGCTACAGTGGTCAGAAATCTATTTACTACTTCTCCCAATGGTAAAAGTATCTGATACAAAACAACTAAATGAACACAGCTTAAAGCACTTCTTAGGGAAAAAAGTGTTATCAGGTATTTCTGGGGATGGTGGGAGGTGCAATGGGTTTTTTACAGCAATGTTACATGGGTCTGGTACAAATATCCTGGATGTTGTATCAAAACATCTTTAATACTTTAGTGAACGTCACTAACATTTCCTTTTGCATTTACCTCTACAAAGTCTACCTGACTGCTTCCCTGGAAGGATGTGTGTGTGCATTGTGCTTTCTTTTCAGGGCACAAATAAAAAAACTGTGACCTAAGAACTTCAAGAAACAAACGGAAACGAATGAAAAGCCTGACCTTGTGACTGTGCTCCTGCTTGTCATCCACCAGTACAGGAGGAACTACACAGAAGGAGCCACAACTTCTGTTGTTGCTGAACTCCGTAGGAGGAACAACAATATTAGAGCAACAAAAGGAACAGCCCCTTGCGTGCACACCGCAGCGGGTCAGCTGCCATCCCCCTGCACTCTGAGGAGCAGGAGGTGACAGCAAGTCTCAGGTGGCACTAAAGCCCCAGAAAGGTCCAACCACTCTGGCCGAGTGAGCCTGGACCAAGTGGATCCATACCTTACCTTGCTAACAAGGTACAAAAGTGATTTGTTAGACTGTGTCAAGAAGCGGGGTGGACGGCACTGTGCATTGGAAGCCCTCAGTTCTTTGGTACCACCTTACTGTGAAGAGTCATTTTATAAGCAGAGCAGATACTGTCTTTAGAGCTAGCTGGAAGAAAAAGACAGGAAGGATGTGTATTTCTCTTTTTTATTTTTAAATCTGAAAACTACTTTGCCATTTACCGTGTCTTCATTTTCAAGTGCCATGAACACTGAAATAAAAATTGCCCCTTCTTATAAACTGCTTCTCTGTGGTTCTCTAAGACCTCTGGATCAGATCATAAGCACAAATAAGTTCAAACTGCCTGATAATCGTAATGACCCTAGGTCTGGACATTCTTCATTTGGAGACTGAATATTGTTTGCTTCCTGACAATAAGGCATTAAAAACAACTTTGGAGTGTAAAAAATTGATTTAATTATTTCTTGGATGTATGAATTTGGAAAAAAAATCTGATAAATAAATAGATAGAAAATAGACCTTTTGATTTCACACAAAAAGCAGGGATGCTGTTGTTCATACCACTGTATGTCAGCAACTTGGGAAGCCAGTATGACCAAATGAAAATATAGCAATGTGCTCTGCAGCTTTATTCCAGCAGAAATATTGGCTCCGAACACCATGTGCCTCTCGATGTGTAACTCTGGTGGTTTATGGGATTTTCACCTAATTTCTCTAAGTCATTATGTCTCCAAATGGTTAAATCGAGCGGGAAAGTTAAAGAATACAAAATATCTAATCTTCCATATGCAGCAAGAATGG
>NW_009190767.1:24351-82825 GCF_000690835.1 Fulmarus glacialis
CAGGAATGGTTACCCAGAATAAATTAATAAGAAAGAACTGGAAATATTTGAATGACCTCGTTATTGAAAATGTTTATATATCTAGGTCCTGCATTATTATGATTATATGCAGGATTTTCCCCTTTCACACTCCTGATGAACTATTCCTTGTATTTTTTCTGGCAGCATGAAGGAGTTAATAGTACTCAAAGTGCTTGGAGCCGTACTACAGTCTAATAGAAAAAAGGAAATCTGTGCTAGGGAAGAAACTCACAGCCTTCCCTCCCACACCCTTGTTGCTCGTGCCAGCAATTCCCCAGCGGGCTGGAATTTCCTTTTCTTGTGGCAGCTAGCCCAGAGCTCAGTCCTCCAGCCTTGGGACCCCAGGACATTCCTGTGTCATCTGCTGAAGTCTGGCTCTTACACAAAGGGCCAGTGTTGCAACCCGTTTCCCAAGAAGCCCTGTCTCTCTGGTAGCCTTATGAGCTTGCCCCCTCCCTCCTTCTTCCACAGGAAATAAGGCCGGAGGAGACTTCTGTCTAACCAGCTCTGCTCCTTTGCTGTTGCATCTTAGCGAGCTCTACCGTAACGACAACTAGCCTCAGTTCAGAGGTGATCAAGCCAAGCAGTTAGTGTTTCTCATGGGGGTATTCAGAGTAGATATTTAACTGGTTCAGGAAACTTAAAGATCCCTTCTTATGGGATAGGGCTTATTCTAGGGTCTTATGCTCCTGCCCAGAGAAGACCAAACACTGTCATTGATGGATTTGGGAGCAGGACTGCATTTACATAGTCTGCTTATCTCAGTGATAAAATTCTGGTCAGTTCTACTGATGACAGGGATGCAACTGAACCTGTGAGAAAACGAACTGGGCCCTGCTCAGTTAGGAGCATGGCAATGGTGATGTATCAACCAGAATAGTTTGTATTTTTCCTGAAAAAAAATTTGACTTGTTTGTTATCCTCATCTGTTTGCAAATGGCATGTGCTGTCAATGTATTGACTGCAGTTGTTCCAACATATGGATTGGCTTTAAGGGAAAGAAGGTTTTCTGCACACGAACTCCACTCAAAAGCAAGGGTGGCCAGAAAGGATCAATGTACATTTGCAATTTATGAGCAGTTTTCAATCAGCTTAATTTAGGTTGTCCCTGGACAACGTAGATGAATATTTAAAGCTATTCTATTAAGATTAGGCTAATTAAATTAATTTTGAGCCACAGATACTGGGTTTTAACAATAGACTATTGATGTGCAAGAAAATAAAAGAGACCATTTGGATTTAATTTTGATTCCAGATCTGATCTTTGCAAGCAGGGAACTCCCCAGATTCCCATCTATCTTCTGCTCCCTCCCTACTCTTATCCTTATCATAACAAAAAATTCCAGCTGTGAACAGTTCGGGGACTGAGTTGCTTATCACCACTCATCTGTAACCGGGGCTTTAAAAAATGCTAATACAAACAATGCAAAGCTCGCACAGAAAAATAGATCACTTAAAAATATAAAGTGGAATGGCAGGAAAATATAAGTGCAAAGCCCCTAAGTTATCTGCTAAGTCACAAGGAATTAAAAGTGTATTTGGCAAGCTATTATTGTTAGTCCCTTAAGTTCACTGGAGGTATGTAGTTATTCTTGCAGGCCAATGGACGTAAACAGAGGACTTAATTCTCCTCCCAGTTTCCCTCCACCCAATTTACTGAAGTGATCCACCAGCTTCTGCAACACTAGCATGGGCTCCAACAATAATGATACGATTTAGTAAGTATAATGACAAAATCTGTAAGATATTTAGGCCTAAAACTCAGGTTTTCTTTCAGAGTTCTAAAGGTCATTTTTTTTTAAAAAAAAAGTACATCATGGAACGTTTTTTTGAGTTGAATGGTTAAAGGATGACTTGCAGTCAGGCACTTCCTGCTACATTTGCTACTAAGAATTGCATTGTCACGTAGGTGGCATAGAGTGTCTGCAAAACTATGGGAAAATAAAGAGAATGAGGCTGGTGGAGTCATCAGCAATGAGCGCCTTGCTCCGTGCTTCCAGTCCCTCGCCTCCCAGCAGGGCACAGATGAGAGCTACAGTGGTCATCCCTGAATTCAAACTGCCACACTCACCTATTGCATCTGGAATGACTCTCCCAAATAAACATTACACATACAGAGTTAAATATTTTAGATTTGCACCTAACTTCTTCAAGGCACAGAGAGAGCGGGGATGTTTTGGCAGAATGCAACCCTCCTGCCCTCAGGGAGGAAGGACCACCCTCCAAAACAGGGAAATGCTGATCGACAAATTTGGCATTTGTTCATTTTTTTAGTCTCAGAGTCTTTTCCCATCTGTTTTTTTTCCATGCTGAAAACCAGGCAGCTCGTCAGGAAGAAAGGAGTAATGTTTCTATTTGAGAAAGAAAGTGCTTCAGAGAATGATGCGGTTGGCTAGATGTTGTACACTGACCAGAGCGCCTTCTGTCTGAGGATTTTCAAAGCAAGCACCGGATTCCTCCTCACCGCTGTGGATGCTTTACAGTGTCCAAGTGGCAGCATCTAAAAGAAAATGTGAATTGCTATCGGACATTTTCCCACCGCTGTGCAAATATTATGCTGCAGTGACAGAGCTTTCTCTAATCAGTGTAATAGTCTGTAATACCACCTAACGCGGAGCATAACCTGCCTGTGTAACTCACTGCTGCAGCGACAGAAACAGTTTGGTTTCAAGCAGTTCATTTAGAATATTGATCCAGAAATAAAAGGCTTATGTTTTAAAGCCTTCTTACTTTAACCCTTTCAGAACATTTCAATTAACTTTTTATACCACTAAACTTGATCTAATATGTCCCACATGTTTAGCATATTAATCAGGTATTGAAATTGCTAAATTAGGCAGTTTGAGGGCACTGTGGTGTGTATTTGGTACCTAAGTGCTAATTTTTCACTGCAATAAAGAATCTGTGCCTTGTCTCTACTTTGTCTTGCACTACTAAGCAATCAGCAATTCTGTCTGCCACAGAAGCCACCTAAACATCGTGGGCTTTATGGCTGTAGATGCTGCTAAAAGAAAACCAGCAGATATCCACAAACAGATGTTTTACTGATCCTTTTTACTGTCATGGAAACGGTGATGGAGCAATTTGCATAGCCACAGCATCACTGAACTTGTGTGTCAACACAAGCAACAAAAAGAATGGATTGGGGAGGGAGCAATGGGAATAAATGTATCTTTAATACTGCCACAACAGTTCCCATCCAGTCCAAAGCTTCCTAGAAAGCTTTATGCAAGAAAGAGGATATTATTTTCAGCGCACAACAGGTTATATTACAGAAAAGTGTCTTCTGTTCAATGGCAATAGATACTTTTCAGGTAGCAAGAATTTTCTTCCACATTTAGGAAGGCAGTTCTGATACTGCAGTAATAAAAAGGTGGGAGACTGAGAAAACTAGATTATCATGGGATGGTAGCCAGGTTATGTTATGATAGTGGGGGATGCTGCCCACTGCAAGGTTGGTTACAAACACTTTGCACTAGCACCACCACTACAGCCACATCAGCAAAGCAGTATTTTGCACTAAATGGACTTACTTAAGCTAGACTGAAAACAAAACAACTCTTAAAGATAAATGGAGCAACATGACATATGACACAGACCTCTTGACATTTGAAACCTTCACGACCTAGATCTCTTTGTTTTGCCACTGAAGATGCCTCTGACGAGGCGCTAAGCAGCAAACCATATGTGGAAGTCAGACGCAAGTCTCAGCAAAGTAATAATGTATAATCGTCAAAGATCATGGAGCAATTTCTAAAGATGAAACTACCTGAAATCTGTCTTTTCTTGCAGCCTCACCAGCTTCACTCATAGTCAGCAAGTGAAACTTTTTACAGCTCTTAATAGATTTCTGAATATTAACAGTGAAAGGATTTTATAGGCATCATCCCCTGCAGTTCTCTAGTCTGCTCTTGCTGTATAGACCCTGAAGGTTAATAGGGTTACAACTTTACTTACTCCATCAAGAGATAAATTATAGACCACTTTGTAATAAACAAGGAGAAAAAAGGTATGTGAGTGGTTTGAAATATTAGCAGGTTAATGATGTTTAAATACATTTTTGAAAGTTATACTTGTACTTACTCTAAAAGAAGCATGAATATTTACATGCATAGATATAGATTTAGCTGACAACATTAGAGTTATAAATAACAGTGTCAGAAAATCCTACAGTTCAAATGAGGAAAATCTGGAAAAGCAGCACTCAGTTAGGTTTTATTTTCATCTATAAAAGAGAAGTTGAAATTCTGTTCAATTTTTTCTTCTTTTTCCAAAGCCAAGGTTATCCTGACTTTTCTGGTTTTTCATGTGTTTGTCCTTAGACAACCTTGAGGACAGTGAAGGAAGTCAGAATACCTGCTGGGTTTTTTTGGACAACAGCTATTTTTTCACAGCTGTATCAAGAATGGTAATCTTTTAAGACTTCTAAATTTCCTTTGCCTGCAATACTAAAGACTTCATCCAGGAGAAAAATTTGTTGGTAAAATTACCACAAGTTGCCCATCAAATAGAGATATGAAAGTCAAATAATACAAATAGTTTCTAGAAACTCTGTTCAAGAGAATGACTACTTAACAGCTTAGCAAAAATAAAAACTTTATCAAGCATGAGATACAAAACATCATCTAGGGAGCAAAGCAATGGATGGTAAAAAACATTGCAAAATATTTGAGAACAAGTCTTAATGATGGCTTGTCAAAGGATGTACTTCACTTTTCATTCTGAAACAGAAATTAGGAGCCTTTTACTCATCTACTCAGCTAGTACTGCCTACCGTCAGATTACGCATGACTGTAAGCAACATAATCAGAGAATAGGAGGAAAGTTTCTTATTCCCTTGGCTAAGCTAAAAGTCCTAAATATGTAAAAGCAAGTTAGCCGCTTAAAAATTTTGCTTTATAGCCTTAATGACTGTAAAGGAGGACTGAAAAAAGATTATGTGGTCTTTTTGCAGGATTTTTTGCTCTTTAAAGAGTTATAAAAAGAAATATCAGCAATACCCATTTTTCAATTTTCAGCATTAAGGAATCAAGATTGACTACTACAACTCCAACTCCTGTGCTCTGAATGCAAAGACACATAAGAAATTATTCCGCTCTTGATTTCTGATAGAAAAAGGTAATTAAAAAACAAGCCACCCTGAAATGTTTTTAATCATTTGATTAAAATTCTCATTTGTTCTTAATGACTAGAAGTTTGTTTCCTGGTATCTCTGATGTCAGTAATGCATTAGTTCTCTAATTAAAGCAAGCAGCAGAAAAAGAGGGGGCAGGGAAGAATCCCTAAGAAAAAAAACTAACAAAAACATTTTTCTTAAGCTTTACAAATAATTAATATAGGAAGATTCATAGTCCACATTTAAACAAAGCCAATCTACCTTTTACTGAGAATATAAACTGTATGTCTTGCTTCTCCGATGTAGACATATCCTTCCTATTTTGTACCAAAATCCTACTTAGACTTCAATATGCATTCAAGTTAAACCAAGCCATCGAAAGCAAACGAGTCTGATAGAACCCAAAATTCTGTGCAGGTGTTTTTCCAGTAATGAATAATTAAGTATTTTGATTAATCCCTACTCTTGAAGCCAATGGGGGTTTTATCATCAGCTTTAATTGTAATAAGCACACATCTGACATTTTTAAACACATTAAGTAAAGATGTTTTAATAAAAAGACTGGATATTTAGAAGCATTTTATATAGATTTCTAAAATGGAATTTTTACACTTAGAAAAAATGATGGAAAAAGGCTGGTTACTCTCCCAGCTTTGCATACCTACTGGTTCAAATAGCTTTCTAAGTATTTCAGTATTAAAATATTGCAAACACTGAATATAATGGCTTGCATCTGTTTCTTTTGGGCTCTTACATCTCCAGCTCGGAGTTAGAGCGCAAGAACACAAAGCTCAGAAGGAAGGGAAAGCCACCGCCCATGGGTCTCGCAGGACTGTGAGCAGTTCTCCCTACATACCACTCCTCCGTATAGCGGCATACATGTGCTCAGACAGGTCCATGAGCACCACAAGGACAGGCTCGGTTTCTGGTGGTTTGGGTCTTGCCCCTGGGAAGAGAAGATGGCGCCGGGCAGCTGCGGCACCGCCTGGGGCTGGACGTGGGCTCCCAGCTGCAGAGCACATCTTGGAGCCTCAGGAACGGCCCTCTCCCTCTCGCATCAGACAACGCACAAATAATGAGAGCGAACGGAGGGATCAGGTTAGAGGAGTGCTAAAAGAAGCACAAAACTTGTGTGCTCAGGAAGCCAGGCTAAAAGAAAAAAAAAATCTCTGGTGGATTAAATTCCCTGTCTACCCTCACGCCACTGAGCTGAGGTGTGTGAGCAGGAGGTGTAAGTGATATCAGACTTTACCTTGGAGGACAATGTTATCTGGCTATCACTTTCAGAAACATCTTTCTGAAAGATGAGCCTAGACTCAAAGGCATTTTAACCTGGGAATTAAAGAATTGAAAGGAAGTATTCCTCAAAGGAAACCACCCATGTAGTTAATTTGCAATGAGCCCTACCATGACAGGGTGCTTTTTCATAATTTTACTTTCACTGAACTCAAATGAATTGTATATTAGCTTTTAAAAACGCTTTGAAATGAAGATTTTTAGACTTAATATAAGCAGGCATAAGAGAATGTAAAGGGGTTAAAAGTTCAGGAAGATACTTGAGACAAATAATTGCATAAAATGTGTCAGCACATTCTTGAGGAGGAGAAAAAGCAATGGTCGTTTATGAATGTTTAATGATTTTACTCCGGGATCAGTGAAGTCTTAATCAAAGTGGGACGCATACTTAGCCTGATCAAATAACGCATGAAGATTCAAACATTCTTTCTGAATACTAATGTGGCATTATACTTGGACTTTTAAGCAATCAAGATTTGAAAAATGTCAGAAGACCTCCAGAGCACATGGAAGAAATACATGATTCAGTTAAACATTTTAAATTTCATGTCTTAAACATGGATATTATCCTAATTACTGAAATTAAAGTGTCTACTAAACTTTTTTTCAAGCAGACTCAAGAGTGCTGAATGTCATTTGGCAGAAAGGTATCTGAAATTCTCCTTAGTACCTGAAGCTATTTATCTTCTCTTCACCAAAGAGTACAGCAGGTAATAGTAACACATGCATAGAAATGTCGAAAGTTAGGGAACTCCACCCTTCTGTGTTATGGCAAGATTGCTATATTTATCCTACAGCCAGTTCTCATCCCCTCAGACTGTTCCTTCAGTGGGAGAAGTTTCTATTTTATTTTTATATGGAGTCTGCTACACATACACACATAAATATGTATAGATCTATAGAGCAAGCCACAAAACAGGCCCACAAAATCAGATATGTGCCTTTAGGTGTCCATAATATCACAAAAAATATTTTTTTTCTCTGTTGAAAAATTCTTCTATCTGAAATTTCAGAATAATTGAAACCTGAATTGACATTCCAGGTTTGTCTACTGACACATTCTGTTCAACCAAAATAATATTTCCAGGTGTTTTTTTTTTTTTTTCAAGGGGGGAGCAAATTTAATATTAAATTGAAAGTTTTCAAAGTTTTGGCTTAATTATTTCCTCCAAATGTACATGTGCACAGTATGCAAGTCTGTGTGTCTGTTTTCCCTATTCATGCCATGAGGAGTTTCTTTGAGGGACACTGAGGTTCCCCCGAGTCTTACCTGTCTCCAACGTTATTAGCTTGTATGCAGAGACAGACTAAATGCCAGTAGCTTGTGCTAGCACAAAGATCTTGTTTGCTCCAAAAAGATGTGAAAATGATTAAGTATTTCCCAGGAACAAAAGGAACTGGCAGGAGAAGTATGCTGCTGGTTTGGGTTTGTAAGACCTTTTTTTCTTTAACACTTAATTTACTTTGCTTTCTAATCAATGTTATTGTATCTAACCCCAAATATGACCTAACAGTTTACTAGGTTTTGTAGTTAATTAAGGCTACAGCTACAACAAACAAGATTTTGACTTATCTCTGCTAAATTGGCCATTCTCCGAAGATACCCTGGTATGAATGCTTCTGCACTCCTGGGCTTTGCTTTCATTATTTTCACTGTTATTACATATGTATATACACATTGTCTAAACCTGAAATAGGAACGATCATGAAATCACAGCTAGTAGTAACATCACTCACCCATGATTTGCAATAGCTCTTCATATCAGAAGGAGACTGCTTCGTCAGCTGTATGGAAGTTCAGTGATGGCCAACGATCGCAAGTCAAACTCTCTTACTGCCAAGACACAAGGTCTATACAGAGAAAGCCAAGGATATTTAACAGCAAGCAGTAGAGACTAGCCAGCATATGCATTTATTTTAATGAGACAGAAGGGATTGATCTTAAGGTGCCCAATGCAGAAATACTTTTACATAATGTACATCTCCCACAAAAGCATATTTAATACTGTAATACTTATTTAAATTACATACACAGGAAAAAGCCTAGCATACCATTGTAAAAGAAATAATGGATTGAGCTAAGTAATTATTCTTAATGAGTCAGGTTGGTGCAGTTAATTTTTAGGGGCTGAAGAGCTGGGTGGATAAGTTATTTATGAAAGATGGTAGTGCTCATATGATTTTACTATAGTGAGACTATCCAAAACCTATTCCTTGCTAAATACGTGCCATATAAATCCATGGAAAAGAGAGCAAAAGAGACAAAACTCAGTGAAAGTATGAAGACCAACAAAATGCACAGGACAAAGGACTGTTACTGCTTAAGCTTTGGGAAATGGTTGTTTGCCCCTTGTTTAATAAAGAACCAGGATTAGTAGTTCCTTCTTGTATATACACTGAAATAACTTGTCCTTTTAGGAAGAAGATTACTAGGCTCCTGCCGCTAACTAATATGCAGTACTTTTTGCCGCCTCGTACTACTACAAATTAGGTTTTTTGCCTACATCCAAATATGTGTCATCAGAATTTTAAAATAAATTCTTCTAATGTGCATTTAGAACTGCCAGTAATCCACCCACTTTGCTTGTCCTTTTCTAGGGTCTTTTAAAGTGTTTGCTGGAAATAATTCCACTGCTATGATAGTCAGAATACCTTGCTTTAACCATTATAGCTGTGATGTAAAAAACGCAAACCAGCCATACCCAAGGAGAGCTGGATCCAAACAGAATATTCTGACATTTATGTCGGTGGTATTTCCTTCTCTGGCTTGATGGAATAAGTCTTGAAAGTATGAAAGTCATCAGCACTCACAGCAAACTCTGGAAAATATTATGAGAGCTGTGTTGTTGAACTCGTCTTTTGCTCCTGGAGGTGGCCCTTTCAAAACACAGCTGAGCATCCTTGCCAATGCTCAGTGCCAGTGCTGGTATTGCTCATTTTGTGCATACACTGAGCTCATAGTTTCCACCACTGCTGACATTTGGCAGAATTTCTTTTTAGGAAGAAATGAAAGAGAAATCCTTATTTTGATGGACTATCTGAAAGAGCAGCTTTTCAAACAACAGAAAATCTAGCACAGCTTTCTAACGTCAGGTGCTTCTGTTTACAGAGTTCCTAAGGGAAAAGGATCCAGTCAGTTCAAATCAACAGCATCTTGCCCTTACCAGGTTTTCAAGGATGCTGGGTTTGTGGGTTAGTGGTATTAGTTGTGTCTAGCCAAAGAGGACACTACAGCCTACAGTCTTACGGATCCCTTATTCGATAGAGGAGTTTGGCACCAAATACTTGATCCTGCACTCAGGAACGGATTTCTAGTCACTGCTCCCAGTGGTTCAAGGAATACCCAGGGAGACACAAACAGCTCTGAGGCTCTGCTTTTCGACACAGCATTGGAGTATTGCTGGATCTAATGGTTCTTGACTCCAGTTTGACAACTGAGAGCACAGACTTACCTATACTTGCTGGGCAGAGAATTTTGCTTCTGGTAATTACATTAACAAATCCTCAAAACATTTAGATAATGTGAAGCTATTAAAATAGTAGTTGTTTTACTTCCCTTCCTTTATGGTATTTATTATTGAAAAATCACTGTTTTCTCCCCTCGCAATGCAGATATTTTGAACTAATAAAGTAAAGCAAATATATAGGGCCATCTATACTGCTGCTTCCCCCAAAAGGGAACATCACATGCTCCTTGTAGTTACTGTTTCCAGATAAACTGGCTCCTTCCAGATAAACTCACTCTAAAATGTTTTCATAAGTTTTTTCTCCAGAAGTGACATTTCTGCTCAAAATATTAGTAGAAACAGCATAAGAAAAGGTTGGTTTATTATCTATGGCTCTCTATTAGAGGTCTTATTTTCTGTCATCGCGCAAATGCTAAGTGTTTAGATCTTAGAATAAGTATCAATTATTAACAAAGATGGTGGAGAAAGAAAGCACAGTTTTTCCTGACAAATTACACCATAAGCAGAGTTCTATAATCTGGCATGCTGCATTTTCATTCTTCAGAGTACAAAGAGAAGAATGACTAATACATCAGTTTCAGTGCTGTTCCCTTGCTTTTTTTGAAAAGCACCTTGCTATCTAAGACCACCCTTAATTTACCATCTTTTGAAGACAGAAAATGTAATGAAAACATCCGTCTCTGGTTTCTGCTAGCCCATAATATTAAACATCAGAGTAATAGTTATTCTCCACCCACTCATTAATCACGTCCCTATGCCATGCATACTCCTCTGCTCTTCTGACACATTATATAAACTACCTAAAATGGACACCTCTTCCTCTGCTCAAAGAAATTCCCACTATTGCAGAAGGGAATGAAAACGCTGAATTTTATCTTTATAAGATGTACTTTCTTTACACTGATGATCCAAAGCTTTGGATTTTAATTCCTTAGTGCTGTTAAGGATTTTGGAATTCCCGGACTTCAACTCATCACGACATGCCAAGTGCCAAAATCCCACAGTAAGAGGTTTGTAGGAGCTACACAGCCAGCCGCTTCAGGAGAATTACAGTATTTATAACCACCTGAGAGATCCCCAGCCTTTTCTCAATGAGATAAACAAATTGTCTTTTACCTACATATGATACTCGGAGCCAACTTGGGTTCACTCTGCCTGTGCCCTGGCGTGGCAGGACAGAAGCCAGCCCTGATCTAAAAGCCATCTGACACATGAGGATGGCACAGAGCCCACACTAATACACTCGTTTCTCTGCAGCACTTGCTAACTGGATGTGGCCAGGCTAACACGCTGATGTAGCTCTCAGCTGGCTCAGACCACCACCGGGGTGGGCTTGTTTCTGCTGCATACCACGTCACCATACCCATCTAAGAAGCAGGCTCACCGGTCTAAGCACAGCTGGGTCATGGAAAGATTTACAAGACATAGCTGAACAACACTGGTCTCTGTGTTGTCAAAAACTAATGGCAATTTCCTGTGCTTTTTAGCTGCGCAAACTCTGCTGGTTTACCTCACTGCTGCCAAAAGGTTCTCTGTGGCCATGATGTGCAGCCTCCTACCAACTAATCTGTCTTCCCAAGACTCCCACAGCCCTGCTTTACAAAGCTCTCTTCATTTCCCAGCCCTGTAAAGGTGTATCTGAGGGTTTTGCCTGTAGCCACTCAGTACTGGTCCCACAATGTTTTGTAGAGTCCCTGACTCCTCCTCCCCAGTAGGAAGTCGCTGCTGGGGAATGAATTTCAGATCATTTATGAATGTTCAAGGGCTAGGAAGTTGGGTGTCTAAGGGATTACATATGGAAGGTGCAGTGCATGCTGAGCCCTTCATTTTTATGGAGGACAATTTGTGTGTGTATGTGCGAGTGCAGGTGCGTCTTGAACAAATTTTTCAGTGAAAGAATTTGGAAACATCAGTTAATTTTTCTCATCCTTTCATCTACTTCATTGACCTAGGCATAGACTCTGCATATCCTGAATAAGACGATCACTACAGCTGCATGGATTTCTGCCACGTTCTTAGTTACTCCTGAAGGTCTCAACAGTGAATCATAGCCCAGTCCTAGCATACATAGCAAGGGCCCAGAGGCCAAGGAACTAATTGAAATCAGTGAGTTTATACGCAAACACACATACATGCACACAAAAACATGTTTCACTTTGAAATGCATTATTTCTCAATTGAAAAATCAAGCCAAGCCAGAAAGTACTTGCAAGTACTTGCTAGCTGCAAACTACTGGACTGGATACCATCCTAACTGGTAAATTTTACGTATGCAGCTTTGTCCAAGAGGTTGTCATCATCGTTCAATGTTTTAAAAGATATTATCTGAAGCTTTTGATTTATCAAGGCTATGGAGTAAGGAACAGAAGTCCTTCATCTTTATATTGAAACAATACTAACCCCTCTAGCCAGTCTCCTCCCAGAGTTTCAGATTTTCCTCTAGGTTTTGCCATTTGACACTTTTTCATGTAGGAACTTGGGCTATAGCTGAACCTAGTCCAAATACTTAATGTTCTTTGGAGGTGGAGGGGGAGAAAAGGAGTTTTGTTTTGGTGGGCTGTGTTTTTATGAATATCTTATTTCCATACTACATCATCCCACTTGCTATAAATCAACTGTCAATGAGAATTTAACACTCCAGCTTTACAGGCATTTCTCGTAGCAGCAGTGATGCCTTTGAGATGTTCCTCATCCCATCCCACACACAGTTTGTGCAAGCCCTCAGCAGCAAAGGCTCATCTGGCACAGACAGAGCAATGCAGCAGTGCAGGGGGATGGGGGGAAGAGCTGGCACCAGAAATAGCTTGCGAAACTACTCATTGTCAGGAATTTGTAGAGTGCTCCAGGAGGAGAAAAAGGGGGTTGGAGAACAGGGATTAGGGGTGGCATGAGAAGGGAATTTCTAGATGCAGAGAGAAATTGAGCAGACTTGTGGAACCCCAGTTTCAGGCAAGTCAAAGCAGATTGTGCTCATCTGAAATAATGTCTTACATACTCTTGTTATGCTAACCTACGGTTTCTAGCCGTAAAGCAAGGAGTGAAAGGGAGGACTTTGGCAGGCCTGGGATTGCTTCACCCATTGTGTGAGCACTTCACTGTGATGGCAGATGCAGCTGGCTGAGCACTAGTGGCTTCCTCTGCTGCAAGGACTCCAAGGGCCGGAGAAGTTGCTGTGTTGGGCACAAACCTGAGCCCTCCTTCTCCCCATCCACAGCATGACCACACCCGCATATTTCCATGTGTTCACCTCTATGTGCTTCTTTTGCCTCCCCCCCCCCCCCCTTTTTTTTTTTATTTGATAAACCTGACTGCTCTTATCTTATTGGGCAGCCTTTCCCCTGTAAAGATGCACAGAGCAGCTTCCTCCCATTGGGTTTTGACAAAGCAGTAGGAGGAGGTAAAATATGAGTGGGACAAACCCTTCCATATAAGCCATCAAAAATAAGTCAAATGCACATGTAGAAATTAGAGTTACTTTTAACAAACTTTCTCTGCTAAACAACTGGGTTTGTTTGGTTTTTAAGTTATTAGCATGATTGAACTTTACATAAAAATGTTTTTCATTACTCACCTTGAGACAGCCCATTCTGATAAATCTTCTAGTATCTGTACTTACCCTCGGTTGATAATGAGCTGAGTAAATGAATCTGAAGACCTACACTTCTTACTGGCAAGGCCAGGACAGCACAGACAAACAAAACTGTTGTTATAGAGTTCAACAACACAAGACCAACAGAAACGGTTTGAAGGCCAGATCATTTCCAGACTGATTTTTTTTTTCCCTTCATTAAACCATAATGCTTTGGAATGGTTTTCAAATGCAAGTCTGGCTCCCAAGGACCCGAAAAGGACATTTGCTGATAAAGAGCGAAATGGACACGGGCCTGTTCGTCTACTTGAGCTTTTTTGAGTCTTTGCAAGATTGCTAGTTTCCCAAAATGTCAATCCAGAGAGAGTTAATCTTACTGGCTATATGAAACTATATATCTGCCTCTGGCTAAATGAGAAGTGATACACATCCAAACAATTACTTTTCTAATGAAATACTAGAAGTATCCTTTATGCATCAATCCATCATCTATAATGTCCTGTCAAAGCTGTTTTAGTATACGCCAATATACTTCAAGAACCCCTAGGAAAAAAAAGGGGGGAGGGGGGCTAGCTCATTCTTTCCTGCTTTGAACATTAAAAAGGGACTTCAAGTATTCTCCACTTGCAGAACTATGGAACTTGGCACAAAATCCATGCCTTGTTACAGACTTTGTGGTTTTCACTTTCAAAAATGCTTTTAGCTTATATGGCTGGGGGGAAAAAAGCTTCCAAACTGTAACTGTTGTTTGAATTGGCAGCATGTTGTCTCTATGAGACCACAAAGTGCCTGAATGAAGATCTCTTAACCATACCATTAACATCCATGGAGTATGGGCATAAAACCTGAAAGCTCCCTCAACCTGACTGTGGATCAGTTAGCCTAATAAAATGCACCATTTTTTACTAAATAACTTTGCCTTGTTTATCCCTCCGGATTATTTTGGTTAGTAACACCAATGTTATTTGCGCCTGGTACACCCCAACTTCCACCTGGGTCTCCACCCCCCTTGCAGAAAAGGGCCTGAAAGTTCAGGCACCCTGGTAATTCCCCTGGCAAAAACAGCTTTCCCAGTCAAAGGGATACAGCAGAGGCGAGGTTTGAAGATATCCCTGTTGTAGTCCCCAGGTTTGTGATGTCTCTGTTGCAGTCACTGGCCCTCTCTCCCTTCCTTATTTCTCACCACCAGCTCAGCCATCCCCTGGGGCTCAGCATCCTCCAGTGGAAATGGGTGCCAGACGGTAGCGTAAGCCCCTGCATATTGCACCACCTTAGGCATCTCCTTACTATGTCTTTAGCCGTTCATTCTTTACTACTTTTCCTCATTTCATCTGCACAAAGGGTTTGTGGCAATAATGATAAAGAGGTCTTTATATATATACACCCATAATAAAAAAGGCAAAACACCTCAGTCCTGCCCTCTTTGTCCAGCCTGAGGCCACAGCTCACAGGTTTTGTGCTTGGAGCAGCCTGTTCATCGTGCCCTCCTGAAGGTCTCCACGCCCTTTCAAATATCAGCATGACGCTCAGTGCTCTCATCCCACTTGGTTAGCCCAGAGCTTCGAGGAAGGTAGGGTGCTGCACGTGCTTCTTGGACTGCTCTGCCATGCTCCAGCTCTGAGCCTGCTCACCCCTGCACAGTGACAAAGGCAAAGGTACCAAACACCTGCTCCCACTCCTGCTCTGACATGCCTTTGCTCCTGCTTACTACCTCCAGCATGTTCTGCTACCTGCTACCTGTACAGAGGAAGAAATACTTTATTTTAGTAACTGACTGCAACCTGGAAACATCACATGTCCAGAGTCTCAGAAAGCATGAGTGCCAAACTCCCTCTGATCTGGCTTCTCAGCCTCTTAGGATCTGGCATATCTACCTCCTTTCTCAGCTCCTCCGGAGTCTGGCTTCTCAGCCTCCCAAAGCATCTAGCTCCAGATCGTGATCAGAATTTACGGAGACTACAGGTTATTGCAAAACAGGAACCCTTTGTGCAGCTACGTTTGCTATGCTACTATGACTACTGAAAACCACCTGCATTAAACACTATAGCTGATATGTTGCCCAAATAACTGAACTTCAAATCATCAATATCATGCAATTCTCAGCCTGCGATCCTTGTAACATAGTCCTTAACGTACATGTACTCTTCAATAACTCCACAATTCAAAATCATAATCCTAATAGTTCATTTTCCTCAACAAAACACTTAACTATGCAACACAGTTTGGGAAGAGAAGCATGAAGAAAAAAACTACCTTCTAACAAACAACTTTGCCTTACTCTTCCCAACAGATGACAAAAGCAATTTAGGACAATTACGGATTAACCACAAATACAACCAAACACAAAGTCAGAGTGGATGCAGCCAACACACCGCTAAATAGCCATAGTCTATAATATCTCTAACTTAGCGAATTCATTTCAATTCATTGATTCTTAAATTAGTAAACAGTACACCTGCTTTGGCAAAGCCTGTTATTTTCAGCTGCAGCTCGATGTTGCCCTCCTGTGGGCCGAAAAAAGGGAGAGCTGTTGTCTTTCTCCATGCCTTTGCCATACCAAGAGAAATCTGGGCATGGCCCGCTCCTTTCCAGCGAGTCCCTGTGAATCATGTAAATGTAACATTGTTCTCCAGATTTAACCACTTGTGGACTACTCTTGGTACAAGTCTGCTCCAGACCAGCCATAGGAATAAAAATCTGCTTCTTGCCAAATTAGCCACAGCTTACAGTATGGTATTTATGCTGACTTTCTTCCAGCTGAGGGAAGAGAGATGATACATGAAGTTTGCTGAAACAAAAAACTACTCTTCAATTTTTTTCAGCAGGTCTGAATGGCAGAGTGAATTTTTTTCATCCTTTGCCTCCCGACAGTACGGGTGCCCGACAATGGGGTCTTCAGTCTTGAGGATGCCCAGGCATAAACCATTTTTGTTTCCAATGTGATGAAGGCCTCTCCCTTGCCTAGGCAGGGGTGGATGTGTCTGCAACAGCCTCGTTATATCACAGTTAAGTGTCTGTCACTCGTGTGACACTTCCCACATTTTTGTCACTGGGGGACTGTAGGTCCCCGTTTCTGTAACGGACTGAATTTGGGAATTCTGAATTCTGAACTATGGTGAATTGATTTGGGGATGACATGTGGTTAGGTTGGTCTCCAGTCAGTCTTCCACTTTCTAAGGACAGGATAAAGGGACAAATTCCCCACCAGTAGGAAGTAGGAAATGCTCCAAAACCAGTGACTTGTGAAACACAGACAGCACTTAAGGATTGGGGAGCTAATAATTGATCTCTGCATGCCTGAAACAACAGCCAGGAGACAGGATGGGAGTACCTGGGCTATGTAAGAAAAGACCATACTCCTTTTCTTGTGCATGACACATGAGTAGTGAGACCTGTGAGAAAAACAGGGTAGTAGGGCTTGTTTTGTTATTTAAATTGGTGATTAATAATTCTTCCTGCATCAAAGCCCCTGGGGAATTATTCATAGTACTGTCACTCCAGCAAGGTTGACTCCCCTGAGACTCCTCCAGGACCTGCAGAGTGCTAAGGGAAGAAAAAGGTGTTTGAGGCAGCCACAGGCAGAAACTGAGCTTCAGTTCCTCTTATGAGAGCAGCACAGCTCAGGTCTGTGCCAGGTCATTGCAAACCTCAGAGAGAGATGGTCTCGCTTCCAGCCTACGAAGTGAGGCTGTCCTCCTTCCTGAGATGGTATTTATGGCACTCTGGAGCAAAATCACATCCAGCTCAGATTTCCAGGTCATTTATTTTCACTGAAGATACAAGCTGCCCCTAGCATTATTCCAAACAAAAAAGGTGGTTAAATCTTTAGCAAGAGTTTGACTCTACACGTAGTCCACATGAAGCAATAAGTTATGTAGTCTTGGATCACTGGTAAAATCCACCTCCGAATTCAGAAATGAACTTTGTGGCTGGGTTTGACTGTTGCTATAGGCCAAACCCACATCTCAAATCCAAACATAACCTCAAACTGAGGAAGCTGAGGTCAGACAATTGCGGCTTGAGTTCATGTCTAGTTGCTACCAAGTCAAAGGCTTCCCTCTCGAAAACAGAGTGCTAACAATCAAGCGACAATCCAAATGCAAACAAGAAAGAACCACCAAGAAAACATCTGGAAGCAATACTGCTAGGAGGAGAACATGGAGACGTGGCCAAATGCTTCACTGCCAAAGGTGGGGGAGGGGGATTAATGACAAGGGGCTTTTCTTGCCTGCGTTCAAAGATCATCATTAGAGCATCTGTGCAGAATAAAAGACTAGGAGAGAAAGTACATACGTGGCTAGGGAATGGGGAAAGAAGAAACTGCTAGAAAAGCAACTCCAGAGTAGCTAAGGAAAAGGCAGCTGATTAGAATGCAGTCAGTTGAGATCCACACAGTAAATAGCATAATCAACATTCACACACATCTGTCCAATAAAGCCTGTAAGAGCCACCATTTTTCCTTAACAATCACCAAGTTTATATCAGAAATTACCACGTGCTGGCAAACAAAGTAAAATTTCTAAAATCTTTTTTGCCACAATCAATCTGTTGATTAAGCATCAGGATAATGCAAGAAGTCAAATTAATGAAAGCCACTGGAAACTTTTACACTAATGCTTATGCTTAGGCTACGGTGGCTGCTGACACAATGAATTTAAATGAATTCCAGACACTGGCTGGCAAAGAAAGTATGTTAAAGCAGAGGAAAATTTTTTAAGCAAATCTGTACATTTCCTGAAAAGGTGACTTTGCTGGGGCTTGTTTCTGAAAGAAAAAAGAGCTACTTTTCACTCTCCTGCAGCAGCTTTAACTTCAACAGAAACATTGCTCCTTATTCCTCGGCCAGTTCTTACACACGCACCCCTTCAGGGCAGACTTCCACACATTAGGAGATGGACAGAGGTGCAGCACAAATATTTACTCTGTTCTGCGAGGTAGAAAAGTGAGGGGCAGTAAAACGCAGGTTTTATAAAAAGAGAGAGAGAGGCACGTTGCCAAGAGCACCCATCGCTTGGTTTCCATTTCCCAGCTCCCAACACCTCTCTGCAGGAGGCTGAGGCTCCCATCGGGGTGGGGAGAGCCCACTGCCCAGCTGCAGGCAGGGCTTGCGGTCTGTGTCCTCGGGGATAAGCTTTGGCACATGCCTTCGAGCTGAGCTTCTTCCTCACGGGCTGCAAACACAGGAGCCAACACCCCTCACAAAAAGTCAGGACACAGGAAAATCCGTTGTCCATACAAACAGCTTTTAGAAGAGCTGGTTCTGCAGCTGAAAGCACTTGTAACCTACTGTTCAAATTAGACAATGGAGCAAGGGACAAATTACTGCCTTTTTGCAGCTCTGCTCGAAGCAAGTTTCACAGGCTTTATTATTCCTCCGAATCACTTCAGCTCTAGCACAGTCTTCCAGTTAAAAAGCCATTTCTGAAAATGCCTTCATCCAAATGACAATTCAAATAAAATATACTACATGCAGACATTTATTTGTCCTTAATAGCACCTTTCTTGATGGATATATACTTTCCATGCATCTAAGAAATGAAACCTGAGCAGAGATGTGAAGAACTTGTGAGGAGGCGAGATCCGATGAGTAAGCAGCTGCTTTATTAGCAGCCGTACAGCTCTTGATTTAGAGGCTCCATTCACTCAGAGCTGAGGAACATCTTCTGTGCCCAATGCTATAAATGTCAGTCGGGACTAAAAATGGCAACAGGACATTTTTGTTGTTGTTTCCCAGCCGTGTCACCCGAGTCCAGCGAAGCTGAACGGGTGATATAGGAAGCAGATCCTCTGGCAGCAGCATAGCAGTCCTGTCCCTTGCATCCGCGCCTCCTCCTTCGCTCCCGCAGCAGGGACAGCTGTCAAGGCAAAGCAGAGCCGTGAAAACAAACGGGTCTCCCAGCGACCGGCCAGCAGTCCCACGTGCGCGCTGAGCCCGCTCTGCATCTCTAAACTTTCCACTGATGTGATGAAACCCTGGTCTCTTCAGAACTGCTTCGTACTTTCAAACCTATCTGGATTGTCAGACCTGTATTCATTCCTGGCCAAGAATGACCTCTTAAGACAAACACAGCATTATTTACCCGGCTGACAGCCCAGCTGTGGTCGAAGAATGCCGTAGGATAACCAGGGCGTCCAGTGGGACGCTGGAGAAGACAGTGCTGACACGTGGCACAAGAGCAACTCAATGTACTTGAATATTTCCCGCAACCTGCTTTCTTTTTAAAGCAAGCTGTTCTTTCCCCCTCGCCCCAGAAGCCTGCTTTAACCTGACTCAGTACTAGCAACCACAGAAGTCCCTGGGTAATTAAACAGATACTTGCTACATTTTCCATTCTTATAGGAAAAAAGGTTCTTAACCCTTTGCGGTCCTTTGGTTTTTAGTGCATCTAGAAGGAACAGAACCTTAAGTAACACCAAACAAAATAAAGACTAATCCAGCAAAAAATCCTTAAGTCTAGTTTAGTAATTTCTTTATTTTCCAGTTAATATTTTAAAAATGGTATTCCCACTCACCACATCTAACAAGGAAATTCTGCAGTATGAAATGGCTCCATGTAGTTCAAAACTGTAACTTCTCAGCTCATGTAGAAGAGGGAGTTAATAATCTCTAATAAGAAAGCAATTCTGCAGTTGTATTCTCTGATCTGTTGCACCCATAAATTCAAACGCCAACCCAAAAAACTCAAACTGGCTTTACTCACTAAGAAATTGCCTCTTCTGCTGATAATGACTTCCTTTGACAACAAAATTACATTGAAACAATTGAACTTTGCCAACAGAGAATTTATGAGATAGAAAGTGAAATCTTTGTGCTATCAGAGTCAGCGGCTCAAGATCTAGTCCAGAGCAGTTAAGAGAAATAGAATTATTATTAACAGTGAATATTTATAAAACATAATAGACCAAGCATTTTACAGTTTTGAGGTGTAAAATGTAAATAATTTTTCCATTTTGTTTTTTCCTCTGTAGCCTACAAACCACGTAACCAGTTAATACACTCACTGAAGTATACAAAGAGTTTCCATTTAACTTTTTCCTACTTGAGTAAAATGAGTATGCAAATACATCAAATTAGAGCCGATAAAATGGCTCTATCCATCTAAAACGCTTGTTGTTAAAAGACTTCAAAAAATGGTTCTGTGCAAATATTTTTTAATACAGTTTTAAGTTCTATATTCTTTTTTTGACCTTTGAGGCTTTGACGAGGTACAACCAACCATGTATGTCAGTGGTCACTTAAAATATTTGATGGTATTTTGATAAGGACTGAAGATATCAAAACAAAGAAACAAACAAACAAACAAACAAAAAAACCGGAGTTTCAACCTTTGGAACAATAAGTGATTTCAAAGAAACAAGATGAAATTTTACTTTTAATTCTGGGAGGCAATGGTTATTTTCTCATGTCCAAACAATTAGCAGAAAAGTTTGGAAAAGGCGTCCCACCCCTCCAGGTAATTCATACTTACCACATGCACCATACTGAAACAGTAAATCCAACCAACATCTAACAAAACAATAAACAAGTTATTTGCTCCATCATGTATTAACACAGCCACTATATATTAGTATTCAAAGAACAGCATAAGAGTCAGAAATAACATTTCATTAGAATGTCAAATGAGTGCGTAAGTGCCAGGTGCAGGAGAGAGCGTGTGTAGCGTAGGGAGGTGGAGGGCTCCCCGCAGACAAGACCGAGGGAAGGGAAGAGATGCTCCCACGGCATTGCATTGGCTGGCCGTTGCTCTTGGCTCCTACAGTTCGGGAGATTTTGGTTTCATACCAGAAGACATTTTTAGAAAGGCACAGAATAGGACCAGGGAAGAGATCCCACACTAGACATCCGCTTTTTGGGAAAGCTTTGTCTTACTTTTTGCTCTGCATGTCGAGCTGGCAGAGCGCTCTGTCTGGTATTTGAAGCATGTCCCTCCTCGCAGCCCCCTCCCGTCCCACCACCCCCAGACTCGAGCGGGGCTGCCGGGAAGGCGGTCCGATGAATCGCGGATGCTCGCCTGGCTACTGAGTCACTCAGCTGGAGGTCAAAGCCAAGACTGCAAACTGAGACTCTGCAGTCTTTTCCCAGATCTGTTGCCAAACGGTATGAACAAATCAGTTTTTCTGAGCTTCAATCTTCCCATCTACTTACAAAATACTTTGACGCATTTAGATGAAAGGCTATCCAAGTACCGCTGCATCAGCAGACACTATTTCATCCTCTCTCAGGTTATAAATTGCAACTATTACCTAGAAATGTGGGTACACAAGTATTTTTCATGTTTTTTAGGTATACACGTACAAAAGCACACTGCCCAAACGTGAACATATTACTTGATTTGAATTCTAAAACTGTATCTTAAGTATTTTTGCAGCTATTATGTCTATCCTAATTTCTATTATCCAGACCTCATCCTGTCTTCAATAAGCATATGTAAAATTTGATTTTGGCCACAGGATGGCAGACAGAGTATAAAGGCACTATTTTACCTTCAACTTCTACTCACCAGGGAAAAAGTATATACATAAGCAAAGCATTTTTTCTTTCCACTGTCACTGTTTACTCATACTTTTATTAACTAGGTTAAATACTTTGACCTCCCCAGCAAATTACAGAATAGTGTTTATAGAACAGACATATCATGAAATTAAATTGAGAAAGGTAATTTCCAAGAAGAAGCTTAAGTCAGATGTGCAGAAATTCAGCAATTTGCAGACATGGCCCCAAAACAGATCTCACTATTTTATTGTTCATACATAGTGCTATTTTAATTGTGTTAAACTTAAAATTACTGTTATTTCATTTTTATTTAACAGAGCATTTAAGATTATTCTTACAAGCAGCCTTAACTAACCACCAAACGAATTAAATTATGCTGTTGTGGTATATTTACTCAATACATACCCAAGATAGCAGAATAAATGACCAGAAGCTTAGCAGACAGAAGGTTATTGGGGGACTACCCAAAACTCACCTCTAAATTATAAGCATTTCTTCTTGTTGTTATTATTCTTGGTTCAATTTTAGTGAATTTGAGAATTTTAATAGCATTCTGCCCCAACTTCTAAAGAAAATGAGCACACAAAGCACCATTAAATATTGCAGAGGGCTTTCTTTGAGCTTCATGTGTTATGATTTAACCAAAGCATAATGCACTCCAACTTGCGGAGGGCAGCCGTTCAGTTCAAAGGGTTATAATGTTTCTTCAGATAATTTCCTGAGTGATAGATAAGTAAGTACAAGACTGACACTGTGCAAAGCTGTTAGTCCAGTATCTATGCAAGTCTTTACACAGTCCTGAACCTGTTGCTGTTCTAAAAAGGAAAGGAAAGTTTTTCTTTGGCATTTGGTTTGAATACATTTATTTCTGAACCAAAGGAGGGACAGAGACAAAGACAGGAACTGGAGCCTGGAGAAGCACACCATGAAGAAACCATGCTTCACATTTAAGTAGCGTTTATATTGCCAATGGTATTGGCTGTGTTCTTGGAGTGTTTTCTCCTTTCCCACAACACTCTACTACAAAGAAAAACATTCATAATTCAAAACTTAGGAGGTTGGAAAGCTAGCTGAAAAGGATGAATATTCTCTTTATCAAGGTTCATTTTATACAGAGGGCTACCAACACGCTGAACTAAAGCCAGGTGGGAATGCAGAAAGAAGGTCTGTATCTACAACCAATTTCCAGGAATCTGAGAGGAGAAGTGAAATGTTTAATAAAGTGGTAAGGAAGGACTGCAGGCATCTCTGTGATTGCTTTACCAGCGGACCACAGGCATTTAGGAAAATACTGGATTCAAGAAAGAAGCTGGCACGAAGTATGGAGAAATGCCATGTCTTAGTACTCCGCTTGTACCATAAGACATTCCACGAAGCAACACACACCAAGGGCAGCACAGCAAAGTTAAAAAATAATAAACCAAAGTCATCTAAAAGCTGATGAAAAGGAAACATAAAGAGTAAACTTAGGTTGGGGGCGGGGGGAACCTCAGAGTTCCTATTAGTTGCCTTATGAATAATCCTCAGTGTTTCAGCTGACCAAACATGACAAATGACAGTAGAGATGTTTGTTGGGGATTCAGCCCCTTAGAGCAGAAAATAAAAGACACCAGAGGATCTGCTAACTTCTGACATTATCAATATATTTCACCATCCATTGTAGCTTGGCAACCGGATTGAAAAAAGACACTACACTTAATGCAATTTTTCCCATGAATGGTAGAGCATGATATGCAATGTTGTCACCAGCCTACTCAATTCCACTGCCTTGCATTTTTTCTAAACTCATTCCTATGCATGAAGATTTATAACTTTACTTCACATACAATCACTTGGCTCCATTATAAAAAAAAGTCTTACTTCTTTCCTCATGGAAAGCAAAACTGAATCCCAAACCAGTTTTCTTCAGTAGTTTTTTTTGGATCTGCAAGCTTCGTTAAGTGAAAGGAAAACATTCTTATGATTAGCAATAAACACTCTTATCTCTTTTTAGATATTTAAAAGATAAAAGATAAAAATCCAGTAAAGTTTGCTATAAGTTTTTATCATGAGCAAATATTCTGTGGAAGACATTCAGTCCGAAAGAGCTTCCTTGGCTTGTCCTTGACGTAAAGAAGTAGCACTACAATACAGCATGCTGCACATAAAATCTTCAGCTTGAAGATAAACACATCAAAAACAAAAGAGCAGAAGCAGTATTTTTACATACGGGAAAGATAAAAAACCAACCTACATTTATGAAATAAAAGTAACTATACAGTAGCAGTATTTATGTATGAGTTACTTAGAACAAATGCAAGGGTATCCTTCTCTGAAGTTTCTTTGTGTAAGGAAATATTTTTCAGCCTTATGAGACCAATTCCTTTTGTGTTAGCAAAGAGCTGCAGTTTTACTTTGCACATATTTAACTCCATCATCTAAAGAAATTGAATAATTCTCTAAGGGCATTTCCAGAAAAAAGAATAAGCTTTGCTTACTGCGCACCTCCTATATTTTGTCAACAGAAATTTCTTTATATTTGAACACTCAGATTATGTATTTATTATGTATTTATTTCCTTGAAAGAAAGAAGTGTTCACTTCTCATGTGTTAACACATTTCTATAGTTCTAGTGATTTACATTGCTCAAGAACTGTATTAGCTTCCTTCATTCCCCAAGTTAAAAGAAGAAAAAAAAAAAAAACAACAGCAAAACAAGCAAAACCTCAGATCAATGCCGTGAAAAACCACAGAGAGCATGCTACCAGCCTTCTCACTTCCAGGGACTTTGCTCTATCTCAGTGCCTCTGCTTGGATGTCCATTAAGCCCCGGCGCTACTCTACAATTGTCAGCTCCTCCTACAAGTTCACAAGAAACGCATCACAAACAAGAGCTCTGGCTGGATTTCTAAAATACCAAGACAAGAAAAGCTTCAGTCACCCCTGTACACAAGGAAGGTGTCTTGAATTCCAAACTGTAAGAGCCGGGTGAGATTTCAGCATCCTTTGAGTTAAGTCTTCCATTCAACAACTGTCTTATTTATCCTAAAGGTGGAGCTTGTCCAGGAAAACCAAGAGAACAGAATGGTGGATGTATGTCCTCTCAACCCTCAGCCCCAGTGGTCTGAATAAAAAATAGCATCACCTGCTTTGCAGGAAGTAAATAAATTAGCACTTTAGGTGTAAGTATTTTGCAAACTTGTTATCAGCTCTTAGGTACTTGCAAGCAAAGGACACTTTGAAGCTGTCCACACACACTCGTTCTAGCTGAAATTAATACTTACATCAGCAACCTGCATTCACAAATGCAGTTTCAATTCCTGCATGAAATCTGTCAAAAAACTACCTGTCTCTATACTTGTCTATTTTTTTTCCTGTTACCTTGGAATAACTTATTTGCCATAGAGTTTTAATGCCAGGCATGAGACCTGGTAGGCATTAGTGCTACACGTGCAGTACTGCATGCTGGGGGCTTCTCAGTTAAGGAATGATGACTAAGTTAGAAGTTTAGCCTTATTTTTGAATACATATGCTTTCATGACATCTCTCATTTTTGCTTGTGTATGAAGAAAGTTTGCAGCTAGGAGCTCTTCCATTCGTTTTTTTTTTAATTATTTTTAAAGAAAGTTAAATTTGTATAAAAATAAAAATAGGTCTTCAGGCTGCGGTATTTTGATGACATTCCTCAAGTGCCTCCTTAGGGTTCTGGTCATAAAATACTCCATGCAGGGAGTAGTTTTGTTGTCTTAATGGCTGCAACGTTTTCCTCTCCTCTGCAATATAATCTCAATTTATTTTTATTTTTTATGAGCTTCTGATTCCCAGCATTTGAATGATTCTATAGCTTTATAATGTGCTTTTGTTCCCTTCAGACTAAAAGTAAATAAGAATGGGAACAACTTGCCAAGAACAGATCCATTTATTTGCTCAAACAACATTTCAAGAACACCTGCAAGCTCTTTTGGAAACATACAGGTATCTCCATTCAGTCTTTCACGTCTGTGTTATCCAACTTCAAGTAGATTATGTCTACCTAATGATGAAAAATGCACAGTGTTTCCCATACCTCTGTGTTCAGCTAATGAACATCTCATTTTTCTACTTTTGCCATTTGAACAACCAATACGGATCAATTAATTCATGGAAAGTTCATAATCCCTTTGTGTCAGTGATATTTAGAGAAGAATCAAGCCTTGCCTGTGTACTCTTCTGTGCACCATAATTTTCAGAATAAGGGAAACACTTTTTTCCCAGTCCAAACAGCACATTGAAAAAAAATCCTCTTTGTAGAACAAGGCCAAGATACAGTCAGGCTATGGAAAAGATCAAGCATGGGTTTGTGTTCATACACACACGCATACGCTGATGGATAATGAGATGAAGACCAAAAAGCCCTCACCAAATACACATCACAACAGTGAAACATCGCAGCGGTCACCTGCTCCAACAGCCACCAGCGATGCTGCGGGTCAGGATGAAAGGCTCGCCTGTGGAATCTGAGAAACTACACTCGCCAGTGACCTTCTGTATCCATCTCATCCACTAGCTGTATAAACTACAAGAAAAAAGTTTAATTGGGAAATATCTTCTATGCTTTTCTACAGCGCATATCTCAGTTATACCCTTGATATATAATAGCTCACTAGTTCTGATCCTAAGGCATCTTTCATTACCACAGAAGCAGCAGTTTAAAATTTACACTTCAAGAACACTTTAAAATAAAGATCCTTTGTCTCTGCCTTCCTTGCTCCTGCCTGCGTTTATGCAAAAGCCATTGGCCACCCGTGCTTTTTTTTTGTCCCTGCTGGAGAGCTGACATCTGGCAAACACATGGGATGCGAAAGGGGCACAGTTTGGATGGAAAGCAACGTGCACATATGCCTGAGTGATGGGGGTATGCGAAGGAGTCTACGAGAACAAAAAGTTCATACCTTGTATGGCCAAAATGCTCTCATGCAGATTAATGCATGTGACTGCAGTACAAGAACTGAGAATTTCCTCTTTTTGCAAGTAACGCTATCAAGATCTCCACTCTACAAGGCACAGCGAAGACAAGTTTGAGACAGTGGGATCTGGAAATTTTAAGGAAAAACATTGTTTTATATACCAGGACCTGTCCTACTTTACATGGTACATGTTTTAAAGAATGACCAAATGTTTGAAATAGCTCCCTGGTGAATCACAGTTTGCAAAAGTGATTCAGAGATGATGAGTCTCTAAATTTGGCTATGCCAGAAGTTCATTGTTGCATTGTGCACCCACTCACCTCTTACATTCACCCAGTACTTCCAAAGATAAAAACTAGCTTTTAGTAGCTTATACTTAATACTTTCTGCCTCAACTTCTCACGCACTGCATTTGCTTCATGCTGGAGAACCTTCTTTTAAGAAGCTGCAATGGCCTTGTGCTTTTGGGACTTGAAACTCAGTAAGGGACACCACTTCTTACAGAAATGCCTTCAGTTACCACCATACCCAAGTTAGAAGTCTCTGAGGAAAAAAACAAGTTAACCCCCCCAAAATCTTCATCTCCTGTAAGCTCAGAGAATTGCCAGAATTCAGGAGCTAAAATACCAGAGGAGTTCATCCTTACAAAGCACGCTCCGTTTTCTCCAAGCTCTTTATACACATCCTGGGGGCAATTAAGTTGGATCCAATTGTAGCAGCAAAAACCAAATTTCACCTTAATCAGTGTGCTGAGTGCAACCGGGGACTAGAGTAGGAGACAGCTCCCTCTCTCAGGTACCCTCACCAACTCCATCTTTCCATCCACACTGCTGCCACAGGAGGATGGAGAAAGACCTATCATTCAAATATTAAAAACAGCAGTTGGACACTCCTTCCCCTTGCAGAAGAGTAACAATTGTTATCAGTCACCAAGTCACTTTAACGAACAAAGACCTGAGCAGTTATTCTGCTAGTTCTGCTGCTATATTACGTGGAGAAGACAATTTACTTTATATGCTTGGAAGAATATGCTTTAATTTAAAAATGAAAATTACTACTCTAAAAACAAAGCAGAAAACAGTAAGGTTGCAAACCTCCTTTTCACATACCACCAGTGGATGAGTGTACATTGTGAGAGATCAGCAACCCAAGTCTGAGAAAGCTTAAATCCTGAAGTATTAGCCAAGCCCACTTTGAAGAGTAGGTCCTAATGTCTTAAGCTATTAAATATTGTAAACCACCTCATGGGCTTGAAGTATTGCTGGCATTAACTGCCATTCCAACTGAAGCTGTGAAAATGCAATGCTTTCATGCCCCATCTGTACTACAGACATTGTAGTAAGGAAGTAGCTTATACTAAATTTGCTCTGCTACCTTCCTCCTCTCTCTGCTCCCCACTCCCAGAAGTCAGCGGAAACAAAATGGTGCAAAGCCATTATGAGTTGAGCAACTCCTTTCAAAACTAAGCAAAATTCTTAGACATAGAATTCCAGTTTCAAGCCAAAATAGCTCCTGAATAAATTGGTTACTATGCGACTATGCATCTCCCTTGCCAACTTCAGGCACTCTGAGACATCCAACAACTGTAAACCAGTAGTAAGTAGAGGCAGGTGCAGAGAGAACAATATTCAGGACCCAAAACACAAGTGAGGTTTTTCAAGAAAACACAGTTTTCTCAACTACCTAGGTGGCATGGTATCGCCCCAAAGCGCTGCCTGCGATACGGCCAATACCCTCCACGCTGGCCAGGCTCTCAGCTTTGCTACTTCTGAAGTTGCACTGATGCCAATAAAGGCTGTAACCACACTGACTGAAATCCTACTTTTGAACCGTTGCCTTACTCAGCTAAATACCTTAAGACGAATATGCTTTCATCAGATCTTGTGCAAAATAATCCTGAGGGGCATTGCTTTAAACGCAGCCAAAACAGGTTTTCTGAAGTGAAGCTCAATACAGAAAACTAACTTTCTAAAAGCAATAGATTACCAAGAGAAAAAGAAAATTATGATCATCTTTCTACATTTAGCAGCCTTAACAACACATCAACTGCTTCTCAGATCTCCCCGTTAGTTTAGGACGGAGGCTGCAGAGCTCTGTGCCAGCAGCTGCAGAAGGAAGCAATTCCATAGGGTGAATTTTGAACTTTCCTGAGCTTTGACCATCCCCTCCTCATTTCGCCCTCCCCCCAGCCCCGAAATGCACTAAAAGACAGCTGTCATCCTGTAAGTGGGATCTTAAAAGCTACATCAAGTGGGAAGGTAATTACAGAAAGGAAAAAAAAAAAATATAACTAGCAAATAAAATGTTTCACTGAAGATAAAAGCATCTCTTTCCAATTGTGTTTAACGTTTGATTTGTACACAAGAACAAGGTTCCTCAGTACTGTTGAGCAAGACTATCTGCTTCATTAGACCCAGAATAACTTTTTATATTAAGATACAGAAAGTATTTGGGAAATCATGTTGGAAAACCATTTGAAGTGACACTTCCTCCTTTTGGGTACAACAAAATCCTGCACCATCAATTCTCATTTCAGTTCTAGTGTTGGCTGGAAACTAACCTTCTGTCAGACACCACCTTTCTTGGCAGCAGCTAGAGGGAAGAAACAGAACAACTGGGACTTCCTGGCATTCATAAGTTAATTACTAATTCCTGCAACTCTACAGTTAACCCTACCAGTGCAAATCTCAGCTCTAAGAACTAACAATATCAACTCTACAAATGCATTTTATAAAGGCTCTGCCCTCTAATTCATGCTCTGCTATGGAATCAAAAAATCCCATAATTAAAAAAAAAAAAAAAAAAAACAGTCAAGTAATTGATCTGACACCTCAGTCACAGGGAGCTGCTGAGACAGGTATTGTGTTCCCCTTCACTCACAAAAATAGCAAAGCGGTCTACTCTGCCATGCAAGAAAGTGAAGATTCAGGGAAGTGAAGATTCAAAAAATACTTACTTCTTTCAGAACTGAATCCACTGAAGACCATATCAGAAATAAATCAAAGGAAACTGAAATGCATATATTCTTAAAAAAGCTCAATGCAGTTGCTGAAAAGAAAAATCTGAACAAATTCTTTCAAGCAGAAAAACAAAAGCAAAACTAGTATGTGCACATGGGAGGAAGGAATGATAAGGGTCCTTTCTAGGCTTTTCCATCTCTTTAAATATCTTTGTCTCCTTACTTCTTACATGCTGCAAAAGAGAAGCTGTTGTGGAAGCCCTGCATTGAATTAACATTTATTCCATGAATACAGTAGATGTTGGGGAAAACCCATTACAAAAGAAAAAGGCACAATCAAATTGATTTCATTATTATTGCCTCACTGAAAACCTATCTTCTTTTTGGGTTGTCATAGTCTTATGCTCTCAGCTCACAGTAAGAGTGGAACAGTAATCCTTTGCGAAAAAAAATGAAGTGACAAATACATATTGGAATTACTTGTTGCACAGTGATTTTAAAGAAGATTAAATGTGTAAAATACTACCGAACACCCTGAACATTTTTTAGGCGTATCAGAATCAGAATAATTCATGAATATGAAATAAAACCAAGTTATACTCAGTGTCCTTTTGGTTAAAAATATTAAGAAATTCTCTTGCCCATATACTGCTCTTCCACCTCTTACCTACACCACAGTCTCTTCAAGTACTTAACAGTGAAAAATAGAACTAGATGAAAGCAGAACACACCAAATACTCTACAAACGTTTCATCTGTTGCAGAGCACCTTTATGGCCCTGTACTCCCAAGGTTTCTCATACACTGCTGGAATTAAGGTTGCTGCTTTCCTCCTGATGCATGTATCTTCTATGCCCCAAAACAAACTTCGTTAGGAGACAAAAGTCTCCTAAAAAATAAGGAAAATTAAAAATTATTTCCTAATAGTGACAATTCTGTTTAGCCTGTGTGAGTTCATGTACTCACATGCTAACAGTACAGCAAAGCTTTCAGAACTAATTCAGGTAAACTGTTAAGAACAAACTTTTTTCTGATATCTGTCAGTTCCTAAGAAATTAATGAGGACACTTCCATACACGTTGCCATCCACCTGAAAGGTGGTTGTTAGCCTTTGCAAATACCTCATCAAAGAAAAAACAAGAGAGAATTTTAGCAATGTGAGCTTGGTAAACACATTTTTCCCTTCCAACAAATGTGCAACACAGTAAAACTAGCATTACATGTCACTGCGTGACAGAGTAAGTTAATAGTTGCTAACATAGAATTTTAACAGTAAGTAAAGCCTTCATATATATGTTGAGGAAAAAAATACACATTAAAAAAATCAAATGTGACTGAGAACTAAAAAATACATAATTAAAATGCAAGTTATGAAAAAAAAAATCTGCAAAAGAACTTCCCCTGTGTGTTACAGGATTGTATTTTTGTGGTTTTTTCCAAGAAAGCTCCTCATAACAGTAAACCGTCTGTAACTGATCCAGTGGTAAAAATATTATTCTGTTCTGAGTTAGCCTAAAAGACCACAGGCCAATGCTCAGAAAAAGGTGATTAACAAAGGCCGCTTTCATTCTGAAGGCCTGAAGATTTTCTGATCTGTGAAGTTTGGCAAAGCACAGGCTGCATATATAGAGACGCACACTAAAGCAGAGGTGTTCCATGCCTGGAAACAAAGTCAGGAGATATCAACCTCCAAATATTAGCCTGAAATGGAGAAAAGTTGACAGTGTAAAGAGAAATGAAAAGAAAGCAAAGAACTTCCTGTGAAAAGCCATTCCTTTCCAAGCCAGACCACTTTAGTGCATTATTGAAGTTACCACATTTTGATGTATTTGCTTCAGTGTAACTTCAAGTACAGTTACAACCCACTCCTCAAAACAGAACAGGGAAATAAGCAGACACGCTTATTTTTGGTAACAGAATAATCTTTGAACCCCTCTCCCAATCCTTTCAGCTCCAAATAAAGCTTCTGTTTAGGAAATGTGATATAAAGTTTCTTCAAACATTAGCAGGTAAAAAGTGAACTACTGTTTAGGATCATCAAAAAGCCTCTGTACGACAAGGGAAGGTTGGTCCAGAAAACAAGAAACATCCATCCTGCTGGGGTCGTTCTGAAAGTGTAATGCACTTTCTGTAATGTACACAGGCACCAGCTCACATGAGAAATAATTTCAATAGTAACAGAGTAAATAAGCCAAAACCCGACACTTGGAGAAACCTCCAATCTAAATAAATCTACAATTCCTTTGAAAATATTCATCAATAAATATAATTTCTGTAAGAACAATGGCAACATGCAAAGAAACTACCTAATACAGTCAAGTAAAAGCTGTTACATTAATTTAAAATTACCCTTTATTTTTCACAAGTTTTTCCAACACATTGTGCATTTTGGCACGGTAGACTTTGAGATAGTTTGCTTCAAGTTTCTTTAAATTACAAACAGTAGATACAGTAGGAATATTTTAAACCCATTTGTTTAAAATAAACGGCAAGTTAAGACCCTTAGCTTTAAAAGAGAGACTGCCACAATTTCATTTTCCTGATACAAAATTCAAGTAATTTTAAGTAAGAGTAGAAAATTGTCTTTATAAAACATCTTATTATTAAAATTTACCAGCTTTCTGAAAATAAACATCAAATTTCCAGTACCAATTGGGTGCAATTACACATTTAGAAAAATAAGTAATTTTAAATGAAGGTCACTTGGTGAAGAAAAGTAAATTTTCAACAGGATGAGTTTTTAAAACAAATGATAAGCCATTTTTTCTTAGCTAAATTATTTAATCCTTGCTTCTTCTCCACAATTAATTTATTTTTTCTTCTAAAGGTGTACATTTCAGTATTGAAAATGAATTAAGAAAACAGGCTACTGAGATGTTTTCCCTTCAGTATATACCAGCATATGGAATTATGGCTTATCCCAAACAATTGTATACAAGACTCACTTGATTTTGTTTTTATGCTGTGGTTTTTAATTGGTTGGTACCAAATATACACACCACAAAAATTTTAGCCGTGTCACTTTACTGAATGAAAATCACAATAAATTTTTCAGATAATTTTGTATCTAGGGTTGTTTGGGTCTTTTTCAACAAAGAAATGGATTCATCATAAAATGCTTTTCCATTTTCCCTCCTTACCTACTCTTTAAGACAGCAGAATGGAAAAACAAGCAGGACATGTTTACTTTGTGACTCAAGGCTCAGAGCAGATATTGAGAAATATTCAACAATTTTAGAACATTTTCTTTTTTTCATTCTCTTAGCACAAAGTAACTTTGCTGTCTAGGAACAGTAACTTAAAGTTTCTTTTATCACCATCTTCCAGAAGAAATCTATAAATAAATGTTTATGTAAAGAATCAAAACACTGCTGAAGAAGGAAAAAAAAAAAAAAAAAAAATATTAAGGATCAATAAATGATACTGCAATGTATCTTGTGCCATTCAAGATAGGAAGTCCTTCATGTAAATGAGTAAGTCTTCCTGGGTGCATGAAACTCCATCCTTTCCTGGGAGACTCAATGGAGCAGTTGTACCTAAGAAATTTACATCCACCTCCCTGCAGCAAAAACACAAACAAAACAAAACCCCTAGCATTTACCTTTTTTATCTGAGTAAGTTCCTTTTTATTTATCCACAACTTAGCAAAATATTTTGCTACTATTAATAGGCTATTAACAATATTTTTTTTCTTACTATCCCTACTAACAAGGTTGTTTAAATGACACCATCTTCAGAGCAATACATAACAGACAGGCATTTGCAAAGATTTCCCCTTGCTTTGCTTTAGCATTCCCTGGATAACAACTCATTGAAGCAGCAACTCTGACAAACAGATCTTCAATAGCTTTACTGTAGATGATACCAGGGAGAAGCAAATCATGTTCACAGGCCCTGTTCCAGGACTGCATCCCTACCCGGGATGGCATTTAAACAAATCTTAAGTAAATTAATCTGGCTGTTGCTTTCCAAGTAAAGGTGTGTTTTCTAAAGTAATAAGTTTGAGAAACACACTTATGGGTGTTAAGTAGGACTGTGAATAACATAGGTTTCTAAACAAAACAGGTTAAGTTTCTCTACAAGTCAAAGCTGGATATTATTGTCACTGCCCTGCCTATCTCCATACTCTGGGGACTGTTTAGTTAAATTATTTTCTACTCTGATATTGATTCATCTCAGAAAAAAAACAAAAACAACAACACCACCACCACCAAGCAAACAAACAAACAAAAAACCCAACCTCCCCCCGCCCCGCCCCAAAACCCCAACAACAAACAGTTGAAAATTTTCATTCTGTAGCTGATCTAAAAAAGAATCATTAAAAAAGTTGTAAAGAAAAGAAGCCATTTGAGTCAACTTGAGACTATTTAAAGTATTTTGAAAAATTAGTTTTCATTGTACAGAAATTAAGCATTTCAGAAACGTTAAAAATGAAATGGCTAACATCTTCAAGGTTTTTCTTTAAACCCTTTCTCTCCCACCATCTGAAACCATTTTGACCAACTCAGCCTGACTGCATCAACAGTTCTGGATCCTGCAATCAAGCAAATTTGTTTTTGTCAAAAAACACCAAGGAATAATATATCTCAATTTGTGATGCACACTTTGCCCTTTTCAACATGATCTTTAAGTATATCCCTTTGGGCTCTAGTTTGGAAACAATATTAGACACTCAAAGGACATTTTTTAAGTCAGTAAGTTGTCAACTTACCTGGAAGTCCTCTCCTACTTTGTTGAGAGCAATGTTGATTGTGAATGTAGAGGAGTCATGATGAGGTCTGAGTGCCCGTTGTCTGTCAGGGCTATATTTTACAACAAAATTCAATAAAGCATACCCCTGAAACAAAATACACAGTCAGACTTCAACATGTGAACTTCCAAGTCACACACAGGGTTCTCGGGGGTTTCTTTTGTTTAAAGTTCAGTTAACAACAACATTCATCTATAACTACTGCTACATCAACTGCCCAACCAAACAGGGTATATTCAATAAAATACTTAGAATTACTCATGCGATGCAGTAATTATCTGCAAAAATTTTAAACACATACCTTGGTATAATAGCCAGCAAACACTTTTAGCGTTACTGGTGCAATGAACTCTCTTATGAAATGCAGCCATTCATTATCGAGTCCGATTTGCTTCATATGAATATCATCAGTTGGGACATTTTCATAACCTCCAGAAATACGGCTGTCCTAATGAAAACACCATAAATAGCCTTGAAATATGGACATGGAACACTTCTGGCACTTCTACAAATATTTATTTGAAATCTGCATAATCACAGAACTGCAACAAAGCAATGCTTTAGTGGGCATATGTGAGCCTGCTGTACAGTAATTTCACAGCTAACTGCTGTGGAAAAAAAATCTGCTGAGCTATCAATGAGCAAAAATTGCAAGTTTTTTTAAAAGGTGAGTCAATATGGATGTGTTGCCTGTAAATAAGGGCTTCCCAAGGTAATGGTTTTATTTATTGACATGTAGATACAACTGAAGTTATATCAGATCAGGACAGTACAGGCCTCAATTTGACATTGTAATAAATGTTGAAATAATTTGAAGATAAAAGTATGTTAAAATCCTTTCTGGAGGCTCTTCCCTGCAGTAAAATAATGACTGTAATTTATCTAGTTTCCAAGGTACCACATCTGTCAATATGACAAACATTCCTCCGATTTTTGCAGTAGTTAATGAATACCTTGGACTTTCTGCAAACACAAACACAATAGCTCGTAACATTTGTGGGTAACTCCTTATGGGGACAAGTCTGACAAATTAGTACTGAAGAGGTAAACGAGTAACACTTCTCTGAACACTTATCAACAGCTATCCAAGATCAGCCTTGGATAACTGTTGGATAACTCCTACAGCAATTGCACCACTGTTAGTGTCTGAATTTGCTAGTTCAAGCTTAACTGAGGAATGTCTCTAAATCTACTGAACAACAAGCTATGTGGTAGACTAAACTAAGCATTTTATAACCACGAAGCAGATGTCTCGGGTCATTGGCAATTGTTGGAATGTTTGTTGCAGTACACTGTGACTTACTATCATAAAGGTACTCACTCATTAAGGTCATGTTTATATAGGCTGACACTTACTTTGTGTTTTCCACCAGACCATTGTCCAAAATGTTCCATTTCTTCTACCAATTCATCACAGGCGGCATCAGAAAATATGGGAAACCAAAACACATCTGGACATGGCTACAAAAGCAAAAAAAAAAATTTAAAAACTACATTAATCTTAGTGAGTTAAGCTTTAACAGCTTCTTTTATTTTCAACTGCTAAAAAAAGGACATCTTCACTTTTCTTCGTCACTAAAGAGTATCAGCTGTTCTCATCTGAGCCTCAGATACATTTAAATAATTAAATTTTGTCTTGACCCACAAGCACATTCTCACAGAATGAAGCAAAAACTATGAGCTACCTTGTAAGCCGTGACCCAACGTTAACAGCTGCGTCAGTGTACCTACATATTCTGTGCCTTGGTTGCTCTAAATAACAACCCTGATCTTCTACATTACAATCTATTAAGAAAAACAGTTTAAAACTTAACATTGTTTTAAACATAAAAGCAATTTATCTCAGCTTCTTAAGGAAGCAAAGTTTATTAAATCACTGTCCCTAATTGTCACAGAACTGATCATCCAACACTGGTGCAACAATTATGATCTTAGAAGTGCTCTGTCCAGATCAGTTGCATAAAAGCAAGCAGCCAGGCAGACAAAAAAAGACCTCTTCGTACCCAGCAAAAGGCTTTACCTTGGATTCATGGTTGTCAGACCTTAGGAATCCATAGGGAAAGGCAAACTCCAGGGAAAGTGTCTAGATAAGCTTGCCTTTACTAGACACCAGAAAACACAGCAATCTGCTACACAAATTTTATTAGGCCTTCTGCTAGTGGTACTAGCTAGTTCAAATAAATAAGCCAAATATATCTGTATTTTGGAGAAGGCAACTACTTAGACAACTACATTATTCTGAGCAATCTAGCAACTATTTTTTGGACTCCCCTCATCTAGTTTTCAAAATGGCAAAGATTCAGTTCTGATCCAAAACATAAAAAAGCTGTTCAGCCACAGACCAAAACAGCATTTGCATGGAAATAGTTACTGTATGCCAACTTATTATCAGTCAGTCCCACAAATTTTAAGAAAACTACTTACACCCACCTGTTCTACTATATTATCAGTGAAGATCTTTGAGTAGTTGGGATTTATATAGGTTTCCTTCCAGTCCTAAAAAAACATTATTTTAAAACATTAAAACAGAACAAATGAATTTATAAGTGACAAAAAATAATTTATGTTCTATTCATTTGCTCTACTGAAAGCATTGGAAACAATTAAATAATTTCTTATACCCATAAACGAACTCATTCTCAACATGTCAAAAATCATGAAACCTGTTACATCAGGGCCATATCTCCAACTCCTTACTCCAGTCATCAGTTGGCTTGTGATATGATATATTGTCATTTGCTTAAATGGCTGGTAGAGAACACCTTTTAGTACACAACCAATATTTAATGCATAATAAATAAATGTTCTTCATTTAAAGTCTTTAAATTGCAACTCCTTTGTAACACACAAACTTTACAACTTTTTCAAATAAAATAATTGTTTCATCAATAATTAGATGCATACCACAGGATTTTCAAATATCTGCCAGAGGTCATTGTTGTAGTGGGAGGTATTGTAATTGGCTGTAGAAATAAGTCTTCCAAATTCATGTCTGTTGGTAATGTACATGAAAACACCCTATATCAAGTAGAGAAAATGTCATTAGCAAAACTGCCCATCTTAGCAAAAATGATGTTTTAAAAAAGTCTGTTTGTCCATGCCTGCACTTTCATAAAACATATCACACATGTGTACATACATATTATACACGTGCTGTTCATTTAGCATCTCTAATTTTCGAATGGTTTATTCTAATCACCAACTAGTGTTCATATTTCTTGTTTACAAGCATTTGGTTGAATTTATTTTCTAAATGCATTAAAGCAAAACATAAATAGTTCATAATGTAAACCCACATACAGTTATAGAAAGGAAAAAACAGAGAAGTGGTTGGTTGATTTATTTTCCACAAAACCTAAGCAGACACATTGGAAGCACCTGTTCTCAAACTGAAAATACTCATACAAGAAAACCAACATCTAGGGTTTAGTTTCTGATTAAAAACTGAAAGAATGAGCTAACAATAAAAGGTCTAATGGAAGTCAGAACAAGAAACTTATTTCAGAGTATTCACTGAATGATCCTTCTGGTGAATTGGCCTGAAATAAAAAGATATTGGCAAATACAGCATATAAGAATATTCAGATCAGGGTACAAAACAGCTGAGCACTGTGAAGTATGTTCACCTAAGCAAACATTACAAAATATGTGCAAGATACCAAGTGTGGTAAGATACAGCTTTATTACCAAGCTATTAACGGAAGATATTAACAAAACTCTCTTGATTAGAAATCACAGCAGAGAATAATCTTTTTTAAAAGAAATTTAGGTTCTGTGGGGTTTTTTTTAGTTTACTGTTTTTCAGACTAAAACTCACTTCTGAAGTGTTTGGGACTTTTGGATTTGCAGCAGATGAAGACATTACCATTTGGATACTTCGGTATTTCTGTCTATGTTTTTGTCTGAAAAAGAGTTAAACTGTTAGAAAGATAATGATTATGTTAAACACGTGCCCAGTTTTGGGCACTTACCAAATCATAAAACAGCTGCAGCAGGGAGAATAAGGAAGGTCTGGGTCAAGAAAAACAGCTTAAAGTGACACCAATTTCACAACTGCCCTGTGTGGTCCCCGAGGGGGCCTGGCTGACCTGCTAGCAATTTGAGCTTTAGTCCTTCCTAGGACTGCTGAATCAATTTTAGCTTCGGAAGCACAGCTTCAGCACACGTTGCCCTCAGAAGCACTGAGAAACCTCCCTGAGGAAACAACAAGCCTCTCTAAGACGCTTTGAGCTGGTCACAAAGAACCTGTTCCTGGCAAAAACCTGAACCTTAGAAGACTTAAGAGAAAGCTAGAGCAGTACTTCATTAGAGTAAGTGGACAGAGGAGAAGTATCTTCCTGTGGTAGAATAATACTGCACGTAACAACTCATGAATAAAAAAAATAAAGCAACACCTTTGGGGGTCTGAGCATATGGAATGTTTCCGAAGAAGGGGAGTCTTTTTCCCTTTGTAAAGTCTAAAATGAAGGAGAATCATCACATCAGTTTTCTGATACATAATCTCTTTCTCTTTTTCCGACTACTATTAGGTTTCCAGTTACATTAGGGAAATAGCAGCCTTTGATCAAAAGCTGATATGCCTTTACAGACAACATGCATCTCCAAGCAAAGCTCATAATACACATGTCAAAGCTGTTTCCACCAGCCCCTTCTCATCTGCTGCAATACAAAAACAAGCACGTACCAGACCATCTTACAGCACAGACTGAGAAAGAGGAAAAGAGAAAGCAATTTTCTGATGAGCCAGTCAGATTAGTTTAATGAGCGCATGGGAAGCACAGGTTTGCAATAACTGATGCCAAGAAGGTTTGAATACAATAGAATTGGACGGGGATTTTCTAAAGAATCAGTACAAACAAAGGAGATCATGCCTTGTTACGAGGGAATAAAAAAATTAATACTTGCCAACTTTTCTTGTTCAATTCAGCAAAATTATTTTTCAATGCTATAGTGTCTGGAAATAGGTCTGGTTTAGGTCTTATTTGTTTCTGTGCTGAAACTAGTGTAAATATCAGTAGAAATGTGGATTTACATATTCATATTTTAACAGTACAAATAAGTTTTCTCTCATTACTTACAGCTTAATGCAAGTAACAAATTTCTGATACAGTTTTAATCTATCTGGAAAAATTAATGAGTAATTTCATGCTCCCTAAGAAGACTCGTACAATTTCATAAATCACTTGGGCTTTTTATATCAACACTGCCTGCCATTAGTTCAAATACGTATCTACTTAAATATAAAATTGCAAAATATTCCAACTTAGTCCGCTAGAAGTTTCACACTATATAAAAACGTACATAATCGAGATGCTCTAAATGCATTGATAAGTTTGAAGTCATATACAGCAGAGAAGTTGAGCCCTCTTTCATCCTGTTGAGGTTGCGCCAATGAGGAAGGTATTTTAACCTCAATAGGAATTTTCAGTGCATTTAAATAAAAACCATCATGCAGTCAGTGCATCAGTGCACTGGCCTTGCAAAAACCTCTGTTCTCAACATTTTAAAGAAATACAGCTAAAATGTTCTATGTCACAAAAATTGGCCAGTACTTTGAATTAGAAGTAAAAATACAATATCCAAGATCAACCAAGTGAAGCAGTCAAGTGTAGCAGGACACAAAGAAGTCCGTGTGTATTTAAAAGCAAGCCGTTATAGATACACCTTACCATTTCCCTGGCATTCCAGGATCCAACTTATCACGCATAAAGTAGTTCTTTTCTTTCATCTCTGATCTGAGAGTTTGTCCCTTAATTAAGTATATATTAGCCATATAAGGAATATTCCATAGTCCTCTGTAAAAAAAAACAAATCCACATAGTTTAAAGCCATGAAAACTAATTTGTTGCCTATTCTATCAAATCAGCATCTCTGTATTTGCTGACAAGACTAAGCAAGTTTCAAGGAAATGAAGCTGAAAGGTTCCCAAGACATTTGAAAAACTACAGCTGGACATTGTGGACATCTCAAACGTAGGCGTAGGCAGTAATTCAACTTTTATGAAGTATTGTTATAAAAAATACAAAGGTCAAATTCTCTAAAGAGTTTTAACTACAAATGTACTTCATGTTTCCATAGTTAAGGCAATCAGTCAAACTCTATAATATTGTTCTACACCACCAGATGGAGAAAGTAATTCTAAAACAGATTTTTAAGTGAGTTGAAAGACCTCACTGATGCTTCACACAGCTGGTCTGACCTCCTCACACAAATACCCACAAACCACAGCAGGCCACGTATTTATGTCAGTTGGGCCAATATCAACAAAAAAGCATTGCTGTCACAAGGCTCGCTCTGCAGATTTCCTCCCTCCCAGCGCTACGAGCATATCTTTCGATATGCAATTGAAAATGAGCCAGTCCTATTCAAGCAGTCAATCTGTTTCAGACCTTTTTGTTCCTCCAGGGCAATGAAAAGGCATCACCACATGGGAAAGTTAAGGTTAGAACAACTTACATCACATTCCTTTAGGGGAAGGACAAACCCAAAAGGCTATGTGACAAAAGTATTTCTCAAGAGCTCCTTAGGATACATCTGACATAATATTCAGGAAGAAACAAATGAAGAAATTATAGTTGTTCAGTTGATTAAACATTTGCCCCAAAGAGATGAAGAAGTCATTTGATGAATGCAACAATCATTTCTTTTGACTGAGATTCCTGGGATACAGAGTTTTGGGTTTGCTATTTGGTTATCTTGCCATTTTCTGTATTATGCACTGCGAGAGTAATCAGACACAATCAGATAGGTACTAGTAATGACTATGTCCATTACTAATACCAGCTCATTGTGTTAAACACTGCTTTTTTATTCGAGATGTGAATCATAGAATAGAATTATAGAATCATAAAGGTTGGAAAAGACTTCTAAGATCATCAAGTCCAACCGTTAACCCAACACCACCATGCCCACTAAACCATGTCCCTAAGCGCCTCATCTACACGTCTTTCAAATACTTCCAAGGGATGGTGACTCAAACACTCTCAACCACTTCCCTGGGCAGCCTGTTCCAAGGCCTGACCACTCTTTCAGTAAAGAAGTCTTTCCTAATGTCCAGTCTAAACCTCCCTTGGCACAACTTGAGGCCATTTCCTCTCGCCCTATCGCTTGTTACTTGGGAGAAGAGACCAACCCCCACCTCGCTACAACCTCCTTTCAGGTAGTTGTAGAGCGCGATGAGGTCTCCCCTCAGCCTCCTCTTCTCCAGGCTAAACAGCCCCAGTTCCCTCAGCCGCTCCTCATAAGACTTGTGCTCCAGACCCTTCACCAGCTTCGTTGTCCTTCTCTGGACACACTCCAGCACCTCAATGTCCTTCTTGTAGTGAGGGGCCCAAAACTGAACACAGGATTCGAGGTGCGGCCTCACCAGTGCCGAGTACAGGGGCACGATCACCTCCCTACTCCTGCTGGCCACATCACTTCTGATACAAGCCAAGACACTATTGGCCTTCTTGGCCACCTGGGCACATTGCCAGCTCATGTTCAGCCGGCTGTCAACCAGCACCCCCAGGTCCTTTTCCTCTGGGCAGCTTTCCAGCCACTCTTCCCCAAGCCTGTAGCGTTGCATGGGAATGGGAAAAAACAAATGGGAAAACAAATGCATTCCTATGAAATAGAAAAAGCTAAACAATAAAACTAACCTAAGCTCTTCAGGAATACCAGATTGCATGAAAATGTAAGAATATGTTGGTAATAACCATACTGGGTGCCTTAACTTTAAAAATTAGCTTACAATTACTTACACTCTGTTCCCTTGGACAATATCAACATAATCTTCTGATCGAGCATAATAGCCATCTGGGCTCAAAGCACCCCAGAAATTGGACCAAAGCTTCCCATGACGAGTTACGAGCGGAGCAATTATCCTTCTGTGAAGTGACATTGAATAAGAAAATATGAACCTTTATACATAGACTATACATCAAAATATACCAGCTTTCCTCAGTTTGGAGTACAGTGTAGTTAATACACCAACGACTGTCAAATCTCGGAACAGCTATTCTGAACTTAAGCTGGAAGAAACAGCATCCAAGTACCCACTGCCCAGAAACAACATCAGTGTAACAGAAGCAAAGATTCCTATAAATCGGAGGTGGCTTGATTTTCAGCCAAGCAAAAAAATACTGCCCACAGCATAATGACAAAAAGCATCACAAAGTCAGAGACATGAAAGGAAAAAGAAAGAAAAAAAAAAAAAGAAAAAAAAAAAAAAATCAAACCACACACTGAGACTTAGCTTACTCAAAATTTAAGAGAGTCAAAAGGGGAAATCTAAGTTGACCAGAATAAAAAGAATAAAATGGTACTTTGTTTCAGAGGGTGCCTAGTGGTAGATACATTTTGCAAAGCTTCTGTTTCTACCACCTAGTGTACCTGGCTTTTAGCCTCTTTCTACAACAGGAAATATTACAAGTAATATAATGTAAAGGACCAACAGCCACATCTTTACTTAAGCTCCAACCCTTCTCACTAGTAGGTCAAAACAGACATTCATCCTTCTGTGATACACCTGAGATTCCCAGATTTGTTATGAAGAGGCAAACACCACCTACCTACCTAACATGGGAAGTTACAAATTGGCAGGGGTGAAGTGCATAGCATTCACAGCAGGCCCAGTCTGCTGAAAGCTGCTGCTGATAAAGTCAGCTTTGTACAACTTAAGAGATCATACTAATACAAGGAGAAACCGGTCATTAGAGCTGCTTCATCTCCAATACCTTTCCACTATTTTATTGCATCTATGATCTAAAAATAAAGTAATAATACTGCAATACTAGAGTAATAAACTCTAGGGAGTGTTTGTTTGGTTTTGTTTTGGCAGTTTTTTTGTTGTTGTTTGGGGTTGATTTTTTTTTAATATTTTGTGTGTGACCAACTTTGAAATCATTAGTCAGTGAAATCTTAATTCATTTCATAAAACCTGCTTACACCACACCATTCGCTTCAGAGGAACTTTGAAGCATTTGCAATTCACACCAGGAATTGTTGCTTGACAGGAACAAAATGCTTCGTGAATTGTTGGCCTCCAAGCCTGTTATGAACTATGGCAATCAAATACCACAGGTAAACAAAGAGGATCTAACCCTGCAAGAACAGACAGGATCTTATTTTCTCTGGATGGGCCCCAGAGAATCCCTTCAAGTTGGAGGAAATTCTGTAAAATCAAGAGATATACTACACCTGTTCTGTTCTATCAGTATTCTTAAAGTTTTCGGGTTTGTCAGCACGACATCTGCATCTATGCTGAAGTAATATTCACATCCTTTATCCTGGCGACAAAGGTCCCTAAAAAGACAAAAAGGAATGGTTAACTTGCACACGTCCAGAAAAGACTCATAAACAAAAAACAAAAAAACGCAAAAAACCCACACCACAACCAAGTGCTCTACTCATATGTTGCATTAAAAACCCTCTGCAGTGCAGTACAGTAAAAGCAAGGTGTCTTTAGATTACAGTATTATGCTAAACCTAAAGAAGATTTAAAAACATGGATCAGTTGCTTTACATTTTTCTTGTAATAAACTTTAATAAAATTAAACTTTTAATAAACCTTTACCAAGTTCAGTAAAAGCTACTATGTGCTGTCCTAATGGAAAACAGCAGGGGCAGGGGAGGGGGGTGGTGTGTGCAATCAAGCCACTAATTTATATAGGTGGGTATCAGTACAGTCACTTAATAGTGAAGTGAGCTTATTAAGTAAGCTTCTCTAGTAAGTAACCGCCCGCATATGGCTGTAACACTGTCTTTGGGCAAAGATGCTACAGATGTCATCTGCTGATCTGAATAGTAATTGAAACCTTATGGAGAGTGTAAGACAAAAAGTATAAAGAAATATATATTTAAAGACCTTTTCTTAGTCTTTTTGCAACCTACAAGGATAACACAGTTGGTAAAGAAAAATATAAAACAATTGCACAGGCGGTGAATGGAAATTAGAAAAAGGAATTGAATTTGTCCCATACACTATTTCTATCAGAATAAATTACTTGCATAGATTCCCACAACTTCAAAAGAAAGCTTCAACCAAGCAGAAGACACATTCTACTATAAATATAGAAGTAAGATACACAGACTACATTTGTATGTTTCTGGCAGGGTACACTGGCTAGGCTAAGATCCGGTATAGTGAATCCAGCTTTCCTATGCCAAGAGAATAGTAGGAGATTATAGTAAAGCAAATATTTTTAGAGGAAGTGGAACAAGCAGTAGCTTTCTATCATGCAGGTGGTACTATCGATTTTGTCTATTTTCCCCACTATTATCGACAGAACTTGCATTAATTTCATCGTAACAGCTTGAAACATTAAAGTTATTTTACTTTCTTGCTTTAAAATGTCTATAAACACTGTTTTAGTTTAAGTTCCATGTGATTTGATTGATTGTGACTGTTTTCTGCAAAGGAAAAGATCTCTGTCACTTCAGAAGATCTGATAAACGGTGGATGTGACAGGCTACATGCAAGTCAAGGCAACCGCTGGCATGGCTTCCTGCCTGCTCCTCCTCTGGTCCCCTCCACTACCTAACACAGCACTTCACTCAGCGTTTACTCTGTAATCTGTAAGGATTACTACTTATATCAACACCTTTTGGGTCTTTTTGTTCAAACTTTCTTCTGCTCAAAGGACTTTAGAGATATGACTGTTGGAATCACAGTCAAAGGTAGAGCTTTTTTATTCCCTAAGTTTAAGCAATCCTTCCTCTTCAAACTTCACCAATAAAGATGTAGTAATGATTTGAACCAATTTTAAAATTTTTAAAATACCAAAATGACAGAAATGGTCTTCCCACTACTGCTGAAGTCACCGTGTTTGGACACACACACCATAGTTTAAATCTTTGGTCAGTCTCTGGTTTTGCTTTAACTGACGTCTCCTTCACTGACAGTCTTCTATCTTATGTATACATGTTTTTATGACAGCAATTCCTTAATCAGCCCTTTCTTGCATAATTGCCCCAGTTGAAACCAGCAGGTTTTCATTTGGCCAAAACACAGCCCAGCAATTAAGTCTTTATGGCATTTTCCATTACTAGCCTATTCTGTTGAAAGCTTTACAACTACTGAACACAATTCACATGTAGCTTTATCACTAGCATAATTACAATTATTAATAGTAACCTGACTTTTATATTGCACTTGACATTAGATGTTAAATTTCTTCCAGAAATATTCAGCTCCTTAATCCTCATTCTGCTAATGAGGAAACTAAACCCGAGAGACCAACAGACTCGATGCCAGCCCAGGGTTCCAGCCAAACACTGGCCAGCACCTCCCCAAAAGCAGCTAAACTTTTTGCTGCTAACAAAAATATGAATTGAATTAATGTTTTTAATTATGAAAATGTGAAAAAACAAATGGAACAGATTTATATTTAGTTGTAGCCAAACTGACTGGAAAGTTGATTACATAATTTGAGAATGTATGGTCCTTCAACTTTTTCTTTTTTTTTTTCCTCTCCCCCCCCCAAATCCAGAGCCAAAGAATTCTATTAAAACTGGTCCAATGAGTATAGTGTTGAAAACCCTTCTGTTCTTCATTCACATAGTAATCCAAAATACAAAATAATAAAAAGTTTTGGTCTAAGTCACAGTCATTCAATAATCTATTGAGAACTCTTTGAAAGCATTACTGCCTTAAATAGTCTGGAAATTCAGCTGTAGCACAAGTCTCCTACAATGTGAAACCTCTAACCTCAACCTCTGTAACCAAGAATACTAAATATATGTATTTATATTATATATATGTGTGTGTGTATACATATATTAAAAAAGGCCAAAAATCAAGGCTACTATTCTGACCGTACTTTGACTCATTTTCCCCCTATTTCTTTCTATACAGCATTGAAGACTGGATCACCAAATGGCAAAACTTCATGTTTAAAGCATAATTCTCCTTGCATTTCCAGATACAAGTCACCATGTCAAATGTGAAGTATAAGTTTTGCCTTTGCACTCTAAGGTCACTAACAAAAATCTCCACATAATGCTTCCAGTTTCAGATACACAGAAAAAGAGTTGTAAAAGTTTCTGTCAAAATTAATAAAGCAAGCCTACTCTTAAGAAATTCATGCATCTTCTCTTTAGGTTTTAAATGTTGCCAAGTAGCTTTCCCAAGGAAATAAAAGTAATCCTGGATATTCTCACGCTTTAAAGTATTACCTTCTTACAGTGTATGTTAACCTTTCCAGATGTAGAAATCCCAGATTATATGTGAAACTATTATTACGTATATCCACGTCGCAGCAAGGAACAAGTGGAAAGTCCTTTCTAGCAATACTCATCTGTATAGTAATATACTTCCTAATCTAAATTCAATGGCTAAAACATTTAATCTACTTGCTTTACACTCCACATACTTATAAACTAAGATCAAATATTGAAAAGAAAGCTATATTTTTGTACATAACTTAAAGCCATTTCAGTGTAACGATTAACAAAATTTAGTAGAAGGCCAAGATTTTTGGTTGGAAGTGTGAAGTGAAGCTCAGCAGATCAGTTCACAGTATTTTGCAATCAGAGAGATGTTTAACTTTGCTTATAAACCACGAGCCCATCTGGAACAGTGATCTCATCTGAAAAGGGAAAGTGTCACTGCTCTTCTGTTCATCAAACTTTCCACTGAGATATTCCAAGGGGCTAGTTGTTTATAGCAGCAAGACAGCAAGACATATAGTCTACTCAATTTCTTTACCATTGAGTAACATACTTTTTTTTTTTAGACATAGTTTGAATTTGCAATTAATCAATATATCATTTTCATACCCCTCATAGTTTGGAAATACAATTCCAAATGTGGACTGCGAGCCCGAAGGGAGAGCACTTACACCACTGCCAGACCTCTGAAAGAAAAGGTACCCCAGATACAAGTCTGCAACACTTACTGAAAGACTGGGTGACACTGGCTGCCATTTAGGATTACATTTTGCATCTCTCCAGATAGCCACAACTGTATAAAGAAAGCCTTATCAGCCATCACTAAAAACAAACAAATGTAGCCACAGAACAGATAAAGCACTAATGTTTATTTCTGCATCTCAGGCTTAAGTATTGTTACCACAGTTACCACACCTGGAAGCTTCTGAAATCAGATATGGGTGGGAAAGCTGTTTTTCTTCTGCAACACTCAAAGTTCAAAATGTTCCTTCTCCATCTGAGGCTGAAACCCAAAACTGCTGAAGTGTTCAGGAGAAGCAGTTCCGGAAAATCCAAGGCTCCAACAGAAATCACTTGACATCTGGGAGACACAGATTTAATCCCTGCTCTTCCTTCAACCACAGCCAAGATACTTGCCCTACTCGCAGGACTGAAAGGGAGTCCTCCTGCGTCCGTGTCATCATTTATTAATACCAATGGGAGCTCGGAGACATTGACTTAATATTTTCTGACTTTCAAGAAGCACACAGGAGACCCCAAATTCAGAAAAGATCATGGAAAATAAGCTTTTTATAAAACCTCAGAGAAGCTAATGAGAGAAATTCCCGTATTTCCCCACTTTCTGTTATTGCTTGAACTTATTTCATATTGTTATTTTACATTTTCTGTCATAACAAATTCTGTAACAGCTGGCTGAAATCTCATCTCCAAACAAGGCAAAACCACACATGAGTTTTTTCTTAAAGAAAAAAAGAACCAACTGTAAGAACTCTAATATATTCCTTGTAGACAAAGGCTTAAAAAAAAAAAAAAAAAAAAAAAGACATGGAAATGCTATTTTAGGATTTCAAGGGATGTACATGCAGAGAAAATACTCAGACAACATGCAGCTAAACTTTTCTTCTCTTTATTCTACTTTATTTTCCTCCCTTTTTATTCTGTTTCAGCCCACGATAAGGAAAAGCTGTGCACTCCTGTTTGCCAATATGGTTGAATTGTAACAAGTCTTTGCTGACTGCACAATTTTGGGTCCTTTCCAACACCTATCCAGCTTTCACAAGTGCAGGAGAGGGCTTTCCATGTCAAGAGGAAGCAAGAAAAGTAAATGCTTCAATTATTCTTTATTATGTGAATGAGAAAAGTAGACAGCGGTTTGCTGCACGGCTATGGGTGAAATTAAAAAAAATGTTATTTTCCCACATTTATACTGACATAAGAGTCTCATTTACTGAGAACCTCACTGTGATTTATCACCACTTTTTACTGAGCCAAAAAGGGAAAAAAAAGAGGTAACGAGAAAGCTGACCCAACCGCATTATATACTCAGAAGTATTCTGCTGAAAACAAACCAGACCTTCAATGCTTAAATTCGCTTTTTTTTTTTTTTAAATTCTATCACTAGGCACTGAACTGTATTAAATTGAAGCCTGTTTTGCTGTTTCAGATAAATAGACTTTTTGTGTGAAATGTGGAAGTGAGGAGACCATATTAGTTCTAAATCTACTGGAAATTAACAGAGAGATACTAAAATCAGCTAATTTGGAAAAAGAGAGAAAGCAAGTGTTTGAGGCAGATGGAACAAAACTATCAGTCAATAATGCAGATAGAAGCAGGGGAAAATTAATCAAAAGACTGAATATATCAATCTCTGTTAATCAAGCCTTTAAACAGGTTTGAAGAATCACTCTTTTCAATTATTCCCACTGCAGTATTAGTGAGGTTATTATGTTGGAAGCCAGCTGAAGGGTTGAAAGCAAATAATGTTTTATAGTATCTGCCTTTGCCATGAACATCCCATACTTCCAAGCTAGATTTTTTGAGGAAAAGTAAAATGCAGTTGTTCCAGAGAAGTTGGTGATGTTCACAAGGCCAGCCAAGCAGACCAGGAGTGCAAAGGAAGCAGCAGATGAACTGAACCTGCTTCAGTCAAACTGAACGGAGCCATCAAATATCTACATTGTTCACATGAAAGATCGTACTACTAATACTCATACTTTCCTGATGATTTAATATTTTGGCATGGTCTCATTCCACATGCATTATACTTCACGTTTTCTCTATATGCTATGTACAGGACAGAATCTTTATTAAAAAGGCCTTTCAAAGCAGGAGCAACATGGGTGAAATTATATCCAGACAATGGATAACACAGGACAGTGTAGTGTATCCAGTGGTACACATCACAAGTATTATTATCCCCCTGCCTTACATAACAGAATTTGAAATTATTTTGTGCAAATATACATTTAAAGTACTATTTTTTTATCCACAGATCAAGCAAAGACCATATATTGTATTAAAACCTCTTGTCACATTATAAGCCACTAGGTTCTATCAAAAGATGACAGGTTTAAAAGATCTTCAGGTGAAATTTAGTAACAGTATAGAAATTGTCTACACTAAAGATTCTGCCTTATGGTCTCTATATAACACCAAAGAGGAAAAGGCAACTCCAGAAATTCCACTTCAGTTACACATAACATACACTACTTCAAAAAGTTTGCAAACATAGTACATTTGCTTTAGAGACTATTGGAAATAAAGAAAGAATGATTTATAAACATGTGAATGGCTGCTTACACTACCACTGGACATCTGCAGTGGTTCCTAGAAAGGCTACGGGAGAGGCTTGGACCTCAGCCAAACAGCAGTTTCCCAGTGGCTTCAGCACAACAAAACCCCATTCAAACAAATTTCCAAGAATGCCATGGAGACTCAGGACTAGTCCTTCATTCTTTCAGTTGATGCCACGAACAGCCTATGCTATGCTCTTAACCTCTGAATATAAAACAAAAGGGCCTTTTGAAAATAATTTCTCTGCTCTGACACTAAGGTCAGATTTGGTAGAAAAGAGTGTGGAAGAATTATGCGAAAAGGAAGCCTGCTCAAGGGCCACAGCAAGGTCTTGGTGGGATCCTGGTCTGTAAAACTCCATGATCTGACTGATGGACACGCTCGGAGAGCCACGAGCAACTCAGTGGTAGTAGCCAGTGCTGCAGCCACTAAAGAGACCCCTTGACAGGCAGGTCTGACACGGGATACAAGGTTCAGATTTAGGCCTGGCAAGTGCCAGGCTTAAAAGCTGAAGAGTTGGATTCCCTAGTAAGAACGAAAGGAAAAAAAGAAAAAAGAAAAAAGCAAGACCGAGGATAAGACAAAGTCAATTGCCTTTGCAAGTCCTTTTTTTTTCCCCCCCGAAAGCAGAAACTTCTCTAGAGCACTTCTAAAGGATATTCCTGTCTCTTTGAACCATAGGAAGAAATATAATTCTGTCACCTGTATGCCCAGGTCAAGCTTTAACCATATTTTTACTTAAATGTAATGTCACTTAAAAAAAAAAAAAAAAAAAAAAAAAAAAAAGGAGGAGGGACTAGGACAACAAAAGTGCAATTGTTAAATACATATCCAATGCAAGAGGTACTTCTATGCTGTGAAATCACTCTGTGATAAGTTAACTTGAAAAGGTTTTGGATAAAAAATAAAACCAAATACATTTTTAGAAGATACACTGCAATTAGAATTTCTATTTACACTTGCACCTGCTTCCACCTTCTCTTTTTTTTAAATAACTGCTACATATAATTTTCTGCACAAACTTTAATAAAAAGTTTGTTGCACTGTACCATCTATTTTATTTCAATAGCATTCTTTCTAAAAAAATATTTTAACTTTACAGTTTATGCTCATCATGTTTTAACATATACCCATGTTTGAGATAACTATAATGTAAAAATAATCTGACACTTCTTATTTCTACTGTTGTCTATGTCTTCATTAGAAGACAAGATGACAGACTATCGAAGTAGTCCAAACCAGAGATGTTTTCACAATGATCAACAGCTTTTTAAATTAGACAGAAACCATAAAATACTCAACAGTTCATATCTTGTATCTAGATCTTATTCTATCACAAAAGCTCCCACTTTTGTATCTTAAGATGAAAAGTTGTTAGTGTATGCAAAGCAATATATATTAAAAATGAAAAAATGTTAGCGTATGCACCATTATAAAAGATTTATAAATTAGAATTTACATTCCCATGTTCCGGGCTTCTGCTTGACTCAGATTTTCTTCAGGTCCAACAATTTTTATATTTCTGATAATGTTCTTGGCTTTTTCCCAGAATTTCTTGATGTGCTTTTCATGGTAAACCTCCTGTAATCAAGTTAACATTGTTTATAGTGAAAGAAAAGTACAAGTTGCTGTGAAATCATAAACATAGTGTCCAAGAACACATTGTATTCTATCCTAAACAAACAAATGGCAAACAGCATTTGAAGATATTCCAGTATATCTGTCATTAAAATGAAGCTCTTCCATCCAAAATTTTAGCAAAAGAATCCAACACATCAGCAATATAAATCAAAGCTGTACCTCCAGACCAATGATGTAAGATACACAGATGGTTTATGCAATATTTTTTCAGAATATTTATTTTACGACCTTCAAAACCCATCTTACAACCTCAGTGGCACACAGGAGTTTTTTATGCCACTCCAGAATGGCTTTAGAGAGAGCTGCCACCTGTACCCAGGTGGACAGTCACAGTCATTGTTTCTTTAAAATGTAGTCACAGTGATTGTTTCTATAATTTCTAACTACCCTACCTCTAATTTAAGAGATCTCAGCTGCATGCAATGCTTCCAACCCAGTGCCCTCATTTGTAGCTTTTACGTATTATGGCTGACATTAGAATAATTAAAATTTTGGCTAGGGTTTTCCCCCCTCTGTGATAAAGAAAGCTATTCAGTCTTTTACATTCATTTCAAATACCATGTGACTTCTGGCCGAAGCAATGAAAACTAGCATAGCCTACAATTCCTATATGCATATCACATTTATACCTTTAACATCCCCCTACAAAAGCATACTGAAGACTTTATAGATAAGCTCTGCTTCTATTACTCAGGCCTTTTGTGCTACAGTATCAACAGTAATGCATGCCATGTGAAAAAGTGCAGAATTGTATTTTCCTCCCATTTCTCTTCCAGCCCAGTTTTTTCCAAAAGACTTACACACATCTGTCACCTCACTCATGAAAACAGCAATACTGAAGTCACTGGTGAAGCATCAGCAACACCAGATCATTAGGTAATTAGCATAAAGCATTAAAAAAATATTCAAAAAAAGCAACTTATCTGTATTGCCATTCAAAATATACCTGGACACACCAGTCTTTCCAATGGCACCCAGCAGGAGCACCAAGAGAAATATAAATGAACTGGGGTGCATTTAGATGAACTAGAGAAAAGCAAATTAGATGAAAAGCAAATCCAAATGTCAACTATTGGTTAATAGTTATTAATAACATGCTATAACTTTTGCTCAGTCCTGAAGAGGTCAGGCAGTTGGCCTAGATGATTGTGGTAGGTCCCTTCCAACTGGAACTATTCTATTCTTATTCTACTCAATTGTTGTACGTCAATCAGTACTTCCCCCAGAAGCATACACTTTAAAATACAATCTTTTTCATTACTAAAAGAGACAGAATCTAAACAGTTTCTTTAAGCAGACTTCAGTTAGCACTGCCACAATTTGTGTATTTTTTCCACTTCTGCATACTAAATTCTGAAAGATCATCTCTTCCTATGCATTTTAGCTATGTACATATATAGAATCCATATACTCCCTCACATACTTTCATTCATACCATAATTTCCAAAACTGAAGTTTGGCACAATAGTAACATCATACTTACGTTATTATGAATGAAGATACTGAGTGCCTCCTTTGGGTAGTCCAGAGTCAACAGTCTGTCTAAAAATTTAGGTAGGAAAGGAGTGGGTTGTTCAATGAAAACACCAATTTTTACTCTTGGATATTCCTAAAAAAAATGATATTTTGACACAACCAATAAGACTTGCCTCCTTTTTAAGATGAGTTATATTAAAAAGCACTAATGTCACATAGTAACTTAGGCCACACAGCTTTCAAACAATCAAAACCAACTACATCAAGAGTGCTATGCTCCCTGTTTATTTTCGCTGACTTCACTAAATGAGAAAAGATAATGGATTTAATATTGCTAGATAACTCTTTCAATTCCAGTAACAGAAACTGGAAGTAGAAAATAATGTATTATGGTTTTTAAAATTCTTACATTAAAAAAAACTATTAAAATGGTAAAAAAAGTGTTTAAAGAAATACACCTAGAACTACACGGCAAATTCATTTTTTGAAAGTAACATACATAGATATGTTAAATTTACAAAAAAAAAAATATAGGGAAGACCAGTTTTTTTAAAAGTAGTTAAAGAATAAATACCACAAAATATTTTACTCATCTGTACTTTAAGCCAAAGACTGCAATACCCTTCCATACACTTATATGCACTATTTCCCCCTGACCATTATAAGTAGGCTCTCCATTACTTCCCTACTCACTGATTTTATCAAGACCTTTGATGAACTAACTGGAGCTTCTCCCCTTGCATCCAAGAATACTGAGGTTTTATGCACCTTATTTTAATGTGAATTCACATCTTTTGAACAGTTATATTAATTCCTGGTTTGTACGTGCTTGACATACAGATCATGACCACTAAAACAAACTTAGACAGCACTTTTCGTGTATTCCTAAAATACATTATTACATTATGCGAGACAAAGAAATTTAACCTTCAAAGGCCTCGACTCCTTCACAAAGAAAATTTTTTCCACCTCTAAAACAGTTAGTATAAACTACAAAGCTCAGAGAGAAACTTTATATGAGTATAAAAGGCTGCAAGTTAGCTTTCCTTAAGTAAGCCAACACCCACTTGAAAAGTGTCTGGATAAGCCATCAGCACATGTTGAGATTTCACAGTGTCACTGTCTACATCGGAAATCCAGAAACATACTGGCAAGTGCACCAGATCGGAAACATTAGGCACCAATGTTTACCCTGACTACCTCCTATCCACAACTTCATCTGCAAACCTAATACATACTCATGCAGACATCCTAATAACTTCAAAACAGCTGATGAAGACAAGCACACTGATGTGTCTTGGAAAAAGCAACTGATACATTCTCTGGCAACCACGCCATTGAGGCTGGTGTCACGGTAACTGGTACCGCTGATTGCGAGCGATGAGGAAAACAGCATGTGCCATCGGGCTTGCTAACCTGAACATGCACATGTGCTACCAATAATAGAACTGCTGCAATAATTTATTTTGCATATTTCTCTCATTCTAAGGCATTTTCCCCTTACTCTCCAGGACAAAGAGAAGCACGTTCAGGCTGGATCTGCAAAGGTGATAGCGACAATCAGGAATTATTAACACTCCTTCAATACACCAAGGTGTGAACTGCTTGGATCCGATGTCTACACTAAAATCTCAGGAGTGTGGCCAGAGCAAAACAGTGTTTAAATAATTAAGAATAAAATTCCTGCAAACTGCATCTCCTCAAAGCAGAGAGTTCATCAATCTAGACCCTGGATCACCATACTATAAAAAGTTGTCACCGCCTAATCTGAATCTAGGTCAAGTGAACAATTTTAATACCCAGCATTTTGAGTGTATCAAGTCTGAAGTTTTGTTTTTTCCCAATTACGCCTCAGCAAAAACACTTTGGGAATACCTAGTCTGCACCAGGATGTTATATTTTCTCTGACAGATTTTCTCATTTGTACTGAAGTCATACATTTGCCTTTTAAAGTTTACTTTTTCACAAGCAGTAGGTGAGCGTATGACAATTTTTGGAAGAAATACGGGACAATGCTCTGTGTAGTTGTACTGAGACAAAGTCCAGGAACCCTTGCCACAAGAGGGACCAGTGAAGCGAGCGGATGAGCGAGGGCATCCTTTCCAACCGCACGGGGAAGTCTCCACACCAGTAACAAACCTTAGGATTTAAGAAGTAGCTCTAGGGTGATGAAGTTTGTTGTCCAATTTAATTTAGGTTTTAGCAAAAAAACCCATAAGAAAAGTGGCAAAAATTTACACTCATTGAGCCAAGTTCTTCAACTTATTTACCATTACCCTGCTTTGACCTGGGCAGGTAGCTAATTTGGGCGTGGCATGGGCTGCTGACATTAGCAGAGAAGAAAGCAGTTACTGAGTGTTTCCAAGCCTCTGCCGTGGTCAGAGCACGGGAGGTCTTGCTCCTGTGAACAGGACAAGGACCGAGCAAAAGACTCTGTTTGTGGCTCTCAGGTCCTTCACAGGTAACCCCAAAGCTCAACTTTTCACAGGCCGTGTTCCCAGCACCTGCTCACACTGACCCTGGTAGTACCCGGGGCTCTTCTGCTTATTCATCGCAGAACAACCTGCACAGCCCATGGCAATGCTTCCACCCAGCCCTGCCTTGCATACACCTACCCCTGACCTTCACAGAAGGAATGATATCCTTGTGTCCGTGATGGAAAGCAGTATTATTTCAGCTCCTTGTTCTACACTGGAGCTTATCTGTTTTGTACTGCTAAAGTCAAGATCGTTAGGTAAGCCCAGCTCAAAATACTGAAACCACACCACCTAAGCATATCGAGTCAAGGACTCATTCATGCCAGAATTCATCTAAAGGAACTCAAAGCCCAAAACATAGTTGGTATCAACAAATCTGATTCTCTACTTGCTTATGAGAAGAACACAAAATCCTCAGAAGGTATGAGTGCATCAATGCAGAAAGTTAAATAAAACAATATGGGAAGAATGATTAGAGGCACAGAGTTGGTATTGCTCTTTTCACTGAAGATTTCTTGTTAAGTAGCAACCAGCCAGGACAGGAGAGAAAGCGTGTTCAGAAAATGGAATATTGCTTGTACTCAGAAATGCCTGAAGTAAACAATTCCACTGAGGCCAAGGAAAAGTCTCGTTATTTCTGCCAGCAGAGTGAGGCATGAAGTCCAAAGAATGAATTACAGTAAGGAAGACACGTTCCAAGTAGATGTACATAAACTATAGGAACCTATCCAGTAAATCATTGCAAGTTACTGCCCATTACTGGCTTTAAGATTTAACTGCTTCCCAACCATGTTTTAATTGCCAACACCATTAGGAAAAACTTAGACAACTTCTTTTCCTCAAGTAAACTTTATGTTCAGAGTGCAAACACTATTTCAGTAGAACGCCATTCAAATGTTGTATTTTCAAAGCAAAATTAAAATTAAAAAAAAGATACAAGAAGAATCTGAAAGTTATTACAATTCCAGCAATAACTTTTTAAATTTATATTCCATCCATAAGCTATTCATTGTCCAGAAATTCTTTCACTTTGTCCTTTCATTACGAAGATAACAAGCCACTACGTCTTTCATGCTATCCTCAACATGACCCTCTAAGGCCTGTTCTCATTCAAATCTTCAATACAGAACAGAAATGAAACAGCTGCTGGAAACAGCCTGTTAATAATCAAAATGTTCTGTTAAGTACATGCCTTACATTTCCACGTGGTAGATCTTAGTATTTACTCTGCCTAAAATTTACTGAGTACAAGCTGAAATATTCGTAAAGACACTAAAGACATCATGCTTGGAGCCGAAGAGCCAAAATAAGTTCCCAAATATTTCATATATACACACATGCATGTGTACGTGTATGTTTCTCCTATGAGAATTCTGAAGACTGAACTGATATCCGATCTCAGTTACATCAGATTTATTCTACAGATACACATTTGCATATGTAATATGGATATTGGTATCATCCTTCAAAAGGTGAAGCAGTTTTGAATATTTCTATATGTCTCTCAGAAAACAGTAACTGTAACCATGTTACAGTTAACTGTTAACCTCTATTTGTAACAGAAATTACTAAACTGATGCATATTCAAGTTTTTTGTAGGTCTGCAGTTAAAAATCTGAAATATCTAAAGAGTTTTTCTACCTCCCAAAAATTCTAATTATTCACTTGAATCTTGCATGATTCAAAAATTATTCATTCACCCTCGGTGAACATAGGTAACGACCTGGAGGGCTTTTGGGATGGGATCATCTTCAGTAATATTGGGGAAATCTATATTAAAATAAAATGCACGCATAAAAACATTTCTACAAGTATTGATATTTCCAGTAAATTAAAATTCCATCTTTACAGTTTCATATACCAGAAAAAATATCCTGAGGTGTCTACAGAACATAATATTGCATGCTGAAGCCGCTTTGCCTCAGAAATCACTATACACCTATCAAATGCATTCAAGAGGGCTTTGTTCTTATGAAAAGCATTCTTACCGTTACTGTTGACAGGTCTAGTAAGTCTAAATCACAAATACTGCAACCAGTTTCCTGTGTCCAAGCATTGGGGATATAGTTTCCCAAATAATTCAAGTGAATCTGGTAAATAAATGAACAATTCAGATTAATGAAACTTGCACACAAATGGTGATTTGTACCTTTTAAAGAATTCAGGCTTACTCATTGAATCCCGTATACCTAAAGGCAATTGACTGTCTTTTTTTGTATTTAAGATTAAAAAACCCCAAAAATAGCTGGTAAAAGCTTTTTCTTCTTCTTTTCATGTGCAAACCAGAGATGATACTCTCCTAGCATCTACATTTATTGCTTCAGTTAAACCAAAACGTTGTTGCAAGCGTAACAACTATCAACTAAAGGCTTGTATGATTTCCAAGACACAGACTATAGATCATTTAGCTCTCAAAAGCTGCTAGGCGTGATTTCAAGCCCCCCCCCAAAAAATTATTATAGTTTAACTCTTTTCCAAACCTGAGAATCATCAACACTTCACACAAAGAGTGACCATATGAAAAACACATAGGAAATGTAGAAGATAGGTGCCCAGACAATGTGTTTTTGACAATCTATGCCAAGATTCAAAAGCCAGCCAGTGGGATAGGTTTTAAAGCAGCATCTAGCTTCTCAACACATTTCGAATTGGCACTGAAAAAAATATGTACTTTTTCTGTTGATGGGCTGCCTCGGCTGCCCTATCCTCCTGGATTCCACAGAAAGTTTGTGCAGAACTTCACTCTTCTCTACTGCCGTTTGCAATGATTAAGGGATCTCTTATGTCGGGGAAAGTCTGCCTGAGTGAAGGCTGCTATTC
>NW_009190767.1:82856-86252 GCF_000690835.1 Fulmarus glacialis
TATTCATTCATGCTCTACCGCCCTCATCAAAAACCTGAAGGATAGGATATAATTTTGCATAGAAAACACACTGCAGTCCAATATTCAATATGCATTTTATCATATTTGGAGCATTTGTTTATGCATATTGAAAATCATTCTAGACATTATAAATAGAATTGCTTGAACTTAATCTCAGAGATGTACAATAAAGTCTACAAAAATGAATATTTTACAAAAAAGCCATTGCACTTGAGCAAAAAAAAAAAAAATTGCATGTTAGGATGTCAGGATAATTTAGTATCCATTTCAAAGAAGTGTCTCTGACTGATACTGTTTACTAATCTGCAAACCAAAGAAATTAAATACAAACCAGAACATTCTTATAAAAAAAAAAAAAACTTTTACTATTTGGGAATTAATTCTGGGAATTAATTACTTTCATGATAGTTTATTTACTAACTAGTGAAAACTTTTTCCAATCCCATTATATTATTGACCTCTTCTATTCTATGTTTAAAACAGAAGAATCTAATCACACTGACAAACTGATATACAGCAAGGGTTTCCTCTTTGTTTTTAAAACTACATCACTACATGCAGAGATTGAGTTTTGTTTAATGTAGCATAACTTGTGGATTAGTATAAGGAGTTCCAACTTGAAACTGCTTGCCCAACTGTAAAATAGAGTACCTTTCTTTTCATTGGCAAAGTGCCAGCAAAGCCAGTGTTGATAGGTAACTTGAAGATTTAATTGAGGCAAAAATAAATGCAGCAACTTAGAAGAAATTGGTCATGTATTTCACCACTACTGAGTAGTTATAAGCCAAAGAGATAACGGTATCATTATATTCACTAATTCCAAAGATGAAATACAGTGCAAAAACTAAGAAGAAGCAGTCATTGGGACATTAATGAGTTTCAAGCTTTATTTCATTTTCCTGAGAGGCATTTTTCTGAAAATTAGGAGCTACAGTAAGGAACATGTATTCAGGAGAACTTAGAAAGTAGCTGTGCCCATCCTTTAGCCAACAAAGGCTATTAGAAATTATACAACTTTACGCTCCTTTGATACGTAACAAAAAAATGCAACTGCAATATGACCAAAACACAGCCATTTCTCCCAGAGAAACTGTGCCAGGTCCTCTGGACCACTGAATCCTTACGCGTGGACAGAAGCTGCCGAAACAGCTATTTCACAGGGCAGACAGTGCTCTACCATGAACCCAAAGCCCATGAGCCATGGGTACACTGCAGGCAGTGATCAAGACACTGAAGATGCAACAACAAAAGCCAGTTCTGTGTGTGTATATGTACACACACATATATATATATTCCTGCCTATATACAATTCTTTTTTTAATATACGTGTATCTAAACATACACCAAAGTCTGCAGTAGGATCAGATGTGTTATTGTTTTGTACCCCAGCCTGTGACTCTTGGTTAGATTTTTCTCCCCCTGGAAACCTATTCTTCTGATTACTGTTTAATAACCAGATAGACATTCTTTACTAGCTTCAAGAATCGTTTCGTGATAGTGAACAAATTAACATAAGCTTAGTCGCTTCTAATATCCCATGCTACAATGAATTTGGTAGCAGAATGAGTTGTTTCAGCAGCGATACCAAGTTACAGTGATAGCAGCATAACATGATGGAGAGAGGTATTAGAACGTTTTTTTTATCCTTGCAATTCTTATTAACATTAATTGGAAATGAGCAGTGGTGGTGTACTATGACTGTTTCAGACCCTTCCACCATTGTTTTTGCCTCTATTAAAATTGCCATCTTTGCACAAAAATAAAAACAAACTGTCACTCACTTTAGTTGGACCATTTCCATGAATGGTGATCGGTAATGTGTCGTACACTGAATTCCTTGCTCTTACTTTTGCTTCTTCAAATTTCAAAAGGACTTCATCTGAAAATCAACAAAGATCGTACAGTAATAACAGTTTATAAATAAAAGCTAAAATTTCAGAGTTCTTTAAGTTCTTGCTGATACAATATACCCTGCTATTGCTATCATTGTCAGTGTTACTTACTTGGAAGCTTTTGTTCTTTTTTTAACTAGATCTTGAATGATAAGCTTTTTATGCTAAGTAAGGTTACATCAAACTTCAGTGTTTGCCATCAGCAGGCTTCAGTATATGAATAAAATCTGCTTTAAAAAGAAAACTACTTTTGTGCAAACGCGATTTATAGAGAATTCACAGTTATTTCAGATACGATTTGACTATAAAAAGTTGTTCCATAATTGGAGGTTAAAGGTAAGAAAGGAATTTTGCACAGATGCCATTTTTCAATTTAAATTCATGACAATTAAATAAAGGAAATTCCACATTATTCCATATTCCATTTCATTATGTATAGCCATTTCCTTAAGAACATCTAAAATACAATTTTAGTTACCAATCTTACTTCTGTAATTAAGTTTGTGAAAGGAAAAATGGTTCTTAACTTTGTATTTATTGCTCATTTCATTTACTGAAAACTATTTTTTCTATTTTAAATCAAATATTTTATCAATGGGAGAAATCAATTAATATTAAACCCAAAAGACCTATAACTAATCTGGTAATCAGGCTTACCCATCCAAACATTTATTTAAAACAAGCATATATTTAGGGAATTATATTCATGGTTAAGCAAAGAAAGTGTTAATAACAGTTAATAAAACACACAATGTGCAAATCATACACTTACCAACAGCTCCATTTAGGGTCTGGAAAATTGTACATTTGTGGTCCAAAGTAATGTTAATGCGTTCCTGAAATAAAAGTAGCAAAGCCAATGTTTTTACAGTAATGTTACAGTTATACTGCAGTGGCAGCAAGTAATCAGGCAAAACTACTCCATGTATTCAGATAAAATTCTTAATTTTATACTCTGAAGTTTTTCTATATTCCTAAGTTGTGCAGCTGTATAGCAATCAGTTTTATATATGCAAAAACTTTATCTAAACTTGAAGGATAAAGGTCATAACTCTCCAAAGAAACATCAATTTGGTGGTTTTGGCTCGGATAGAGTTAATTTTCTTCATAGTAGCTAGTATGGGGCTGTGTTTTGGATTTGTGCTGAAAACAGGGTTGATAACACAGGGATGTTTTTATTACTGCTGAGCAGGGCTTACACAGAGTCAAGGCCTCTTCTGCTTCTCACCCCATCCCACCAGCGAGGAGGCTGGGGGTGCACAAGAAGTTGGGAGGGGACACGGCTGGGACAGCTGACCCCAACTGACCAAAGGGGTATCCCATACCATATGACGTCATGCTCAGCAATAAAAAGCTGGAGGAAGAAGAAGGAAGGGGGGGATGTTCGAAGTGATGGCATTTGTCTTCCCAAGGAACCGTTATGCATGATGGAGCCCTGCTTTCCTGGAGATGGCTGAACACCTGCCTGCCGGTGGAAAGCAGT
>NW_009190767.1:86417-87153 GCF_000690835.1 Fulmarus glacialis
TAAACCACAACAAAGCCAAAGAAAATTTGTGTCTTATCTTAAAAAGAAATTAACAAGTCTTGGCCAGGCAACAAACATACTGTGTTTCACAGTCTCAAAAACACAAAAGCCAAATCTAAGTATCATGTCAGAATAGAAAACACCCCTAGTTTTAAAACACATTCCTAATATTGTATTATTAATCCTACTTAGCAATTCTTATTTAAAGTACCTTGTTTTGAAGTTTTAACATGTTGGTCAAAGTATATAACCTTTAAAACATACTTAAAAACCCTTCCAAGACTTTGTTACATATTCTACAGCATTGAACATTACCATACAGAAAATTAGTGCTAATGTATAGTACAGTATACCAAACTAAGCGCCATGGAGGCGTTTTGAATCACAGTGCAGTAGCGCACTGTGCAGAGGTACACATTTTTTGTCTAGAAGACAATCTGTTTAGACAGCTAATTATATTACTTCTAACTTTGGTGTAGAGTCAGCTTTAATGTCTCTACACCCTGTCCTTTCAATTGCATACCTAGCATCTAACTTAACTTGCATAAAATCAATTCAGTAAGGCCTTTGACACTGTCTCCCACAGCATTCTTCTAGAGAAGCTGGCAGCTCACAGTTTAGACAGGTACACTCTTCGCTGGGTAAAAAACTGGCTGGACAGCTGAGCCCAGAGAGTTGTGGTGAACAGAGTTAAATCCGTTTGGCATCCAGTTACGAGCGGTGTTCCCCAGGGCTC
>NW_009190768.1:0-1772 GCF_000690835.1 Fulmarus glacialis
CCCGTGTTTATTCAGGGCAGAACAGCATGCGCACATACCTGTTGTTCTTCCTATTATCGTTACTATTTTTAACGAGTGTCCAGAGCCCGTGAATTTGAGGGGTGTCGGTGGGAGGTTGAGTGCTGGCTGTCACGGGCAGAGATGCGGTGGGGTTAACCGCAGGTAGGTACCGGCGCCTTCAGGCGTGTTTAGCCAATGCTGGAACTCCTAAATCTCCCTACGGGAACTCCTGAATTTTTTTTTTTTTCTACGAGTTTTGATGTCTGTGTGCATGCAGCAGCTGTATACACTTATGTTTACGTGTCTGCAGCACAAAACTGCCAAACTTCATAATTGAGCGTGGTGCTCCCTCTGCTGACAGCTGCCCTCTAGCTCCACTTCAGTAACGATGCACTTTCATTTTCAGAAGTGGCTTCTACAGCAAATAAGGTTCCCCCGTTACATTAAAGCTTTACAGTAACTTCTGTGGTAATTTCAGGCCAGTTGTGTGATGAGCTAGCATTGCAAGGGGAGACTGTTTCAGTGTATTTTCAGGAGCTGCTTTTTTTTTTTAATACTTGTGAAAGGAGGTGATAACAGTAATGAATAATCCACTGCTGCATGTTTTTTCTTTTATAGTCATGTTGGCCTGTGTAAAGGGGCTGTGAGATGCTACCAAATAAAATTTTCCACTTCTATACAGCTGAGTGTGATTCTTTAACTCTGAAATCAAGGCAGACTGTTGGTTTCTCTGCCTGCAGAATTGAGCCTTGGGTAATGATGCAACGAACAAGGCGGAGAGTTTGGGCCCAGTTCAGACAGAGACCAGGGGAAGGTTCTGTTGTCTCAGCAATGCAGGTGATGCTGTTTGAGATGTCTTCAGGGGCCAGAGGCATGTGGGTGATTTTGGCAAGCATGATGCAGCACATAGGGAAGGTCTTCAGCTTCTTGAGCAGCACGTGAAAGGCCAGGCAGTGTGGGGTAGGGCATCTCTGCCAGCTTTAAATGCTGTTGTTTAGGCCGCTGCGTCACACCTTGTCTGTTCCTTGTTCTGTTGTTTAGTTCAGAGGTTATGAAAGGATGGAAAGTAGTCTTTCAACTTCAGTTTCTGTGCTAGTTTGCCAAATATTGGGTCATGACTTCCTAGCTTTTGCCTGGAGAATGTGGGAGTTTGTGAGGACCTAACTACAGGCCTGACTAAACTTGGAGCTGCTTTCTCCTGAGATCAGATGGAGTCTTCCAGTGTGCAGAGGTGTGGATGTTATGGGAGAGGCCTGAGCCTTACAGTTCGGTATCCATTTCTTCTGGCTGGGTCTGTTTTGCAGAGGCTGCATGACAGTGGTCTGACTGGTATGAGTGATGCACATAGCCTCCATGCTTTTCCTTCTGAACCAGATTTGCATGGTTCCAAAGAGTAAACCCATCCTATACTTTTATTGTCTTTCTGTAATCCCACCTCACCAAATCAGAGATGTGTCTCTCCTATACTTCCCTGTGAAGTACTTTGAGACTGCTTGTCCCCCTCCCCAGAAGATAAGAACCTGCACATGGACGGTCTGTAAAGCTATTGGCCTCTGTTCACTTGCGTATGGCAAATAAAGTTGGGCAGGCCAAGCCTTTTGGACCAAATCTGTTAATTGGACAGCTTGGTTATGGTAAGCTTGCTGAACAAGCCTGCAAATCAGATGAATCCTGGTAAGGGTAACCCATTAGATGCACTTAGGGGAACGTACTTGATGTAAGCTTTTCATGCCTGTTTTCATGAGACTTCCCCCCCACCCCCCCCCCCCCCC